>NW_007257307.1:317493-402048 GCF_000164805.1 Carlito syrichta | reverse complement strand
GGTTGTTTCCAGGTTCTTGCTATTGTGAACAACGCTGCGATAAACATACGTGTGCAGGGGAGTTTAACTTTTATTCTGAGTATTGGAAAGCCACTGGAGGGCTCGAAGGAGGGACATGACATGGTCTTGCTACGGCTTTGAAAGCACACGTACTGCTGTTCTTTCAAATGGATGGGGATGGAGGCCAGAGAGGACGCTTGTGCAGGCTCTTGCTGATGTCCAGGCATGAGGTGACAGTGGCTTAACCTGGGGGGTGGCAGCAGCTCCTTCCCATCCATATTCATTCTGGACTGCTTCCATTTACGGTCCTCCCACCCTTGTTTTCTGGGGGAAAAGCTGGCCTTTCTTTACAACAAGTGCTTCATGGGGGACAGGAATTTTAGACTTTTCCAAAGTTCTTTCAGTAATTGTCCCACTTGATTGTCTCAGTAACACTGCGAGGGAGACGGAGAGCTTAGGATATCATTCCCATTTGACAGACCGCAAAAGGAAGGTTCTAGAAAGTTCCTTGCAGAGCCAGCTTCCTGTGCACCAAGCCCAGGACTCTGCTGCTCCATGCAACCTACCCTGTTGACTTTTGGGTTTGCATTGTTGCCCTGGATTGTAACTGTGTGACTTTTGGGTTTGCATTGTTGCCCTGGATTGTAACTTTTGTGAAAAATTTTTTTTAGAAAGATAAGCTCTGACTTAGAGAAACATAAAAGAACACAAGTCAAATATTTTATTGAACTCATTAATCAATGAGGGAGCTGGTAAGATGTTATAGACTGTTCAAAGACTAAGAAGTGAGGATATTTACAGGAAAATTAATTTTAAAAGTTAGGATAAGATTGCCGGGTTAGATGTAAACTGGCTGATGTCCAACAGGCCATAAATCTTTGGGGTTATCTGTTTTACCAGACAGTTATTATTAGTATCTCTGTGGGACAAAAATTTACAAGATGTCAGGTAACTTCATTAAGTCAGAGACCTTTAGTCAATAGAAAACAATGACATGAGCTAAGTATATATATTCTCCCTGAAAATCTTTGGGTAGCCTTGGAAAGCTGTGTTGAACACCTTTTTTTATTTTTTGCCTTATTTCCAGGTTTTGGCTAATTTTTGTGACCCTATTTCTCAGTGCAGTGATCCCCTGGTATAAAGCCTTTAAGGAAATGTTTGTTGAAAGCCTAGGGATAGAGATTAAAACCATTTTGAATGGATACATTAAAAAACAACCCAACCTCCCACAGAAGGGGTTGAGGCTCAATCACTTCTCAGAGGTCTACTGCGTCCTGTTCATGGATGTGCAGAATTCTGTGCGAGGCAGTGGGAGCACAGAACTTAATACAAAACAGTTCCTGCCCTATGGACCTCACAGTCTAGACAGGGAGACAGACACATAAACGGATACATTCCAATTCATCGTGATAAAAGCCAAGCAGAGATGTGGGATTGCGTGGGCCCTGGGGGTGCCCTCATCCCAGGAGAGTCGGGGCACTTCACAGAGAAGATGTGTTTTGGGTTGCATCTTGAAGGAAGGGTGAAGTATTTCCAGGTTGAGAAGGACCGGGGCAGGGAAGGCCATTCAGGCACGATGTCAATGACCACTCTGATCAATAGTCTGAATGTGTGTAATGAGGTTTACCTGGTGCTGTGACAGATTTTAAGTTTTCTCTTCCATTCTCATAGCTAGTCTCAGAACTCTAAGATTCTGTGGGGTGGGCAAGGGAGGGGAGTGGAACTGGGAAGAAGTTGGAGTCTCTTGGGCAAGCTTGCAAAATTTTCTTTAAATATTAGGTCAAATTCTCTATAAAAACCCTATTTAAAACTTTTTGAAAGACTTTGAAGTCCCAAAGAAGCAGGAAGTTAATTAGAGTGGCTTTGATATCTTAGGATATGTTTTAACAGCTGCTTAAGACAGTTTAAACAATAAGAACTTATGTGGTTTGGGATGCGTCTGTGATAGCCCTGGCCAGAGTGAAATATCACTGCATCTGAGAATAACATCAGTTGGCTTTAATTTTAGAAAGAGTTCAAGCCAAAAACTTCTCTAGAACTCTAGAGAGGGACTTCTAAAGAAGATTACTCCTGGAGAACGTGTTTTGGGGTAAAGGATGAGTTAAGTAGGGAGCAAATTACCTGAATTTAGCCCTTGGAGGAGCAAGGAACATGCCCATTTCTGAACAATTCTCTTCAGGTGGATTTAACTAGGGGTCCTCGTTGGCAGCTGCCATTTGTAGAGGAGTCCAAATGGGGTGGATTATCATCTGCAAGGAGCACTTGAATAACACAAAGAGTGTCCAACCAACTTACATTTTCTGGGGATTGTCATTGTGCATGGATTAACATTTAATTTGTTTTCCTCATCAACACCCTCAGCCTTCTTAATTATTTAAAACTTTTTCAGCAAACTGTTTCTCAGACTTTGCCTCTGGATCTTCTCTGCATTGGACAAGAACATGCTGAGGAATCATATGATGATGACAGTAAGGATCTGTCTGAAGAGAGGGTTCTCAAGACACTACGGGGAGGCTTGCTCTAGCGGCCCTGTGTTGCTGCTGTTGCTGGTGATGGTGATGATAACGATGATGATAGTGGTGGTGATGATGACTGTGATACTAGCTAACATTTGGAGAGCCACTGTTTACACGACAGGCACTGTGCTGAGCATTTTATCCCCATTCTTATGTGGTATGTGTATCACTCCCATGTTACAGACGAGGAAACTGAGGTTTAGAGAGTTTCAGTGACTTGTCAATGCATCCTTCCATCGACTACATATTTGGCTTCTGTTGAATTTCTCATTTGCAATTTACACAATAGTCTATTGCAGTCTCTTCCCCCATATGCAAAAATTGGCTAAAAACATGAACGTGATTTGTAGAGAGGTGCTTTGGACAATGGGCCAACAACTGGCTGTTGCATGACTACATCAGCCCATTCAAGAGAGACAATTTTATTTTCCAAAAGTACTGCCGTGGACGTATCATGCCAATTTCCAAGGACTTCCTATTTGCCACAGAATAAAGATCAAATTATTTTTTCTGGATGATATGTGCCAGGTCACTATGGTGAGGGTTGGAATCTGAAGCCTAATAGAGTCCTTGCTTGCTTCTGCATTTGGGGATTGCTTTGTGAAGGCTGTTGTTTGTTTGTTTTTTTTAAAAAGTGCCATCAGCACTTTTTTTTTTTTTAAGTTGGAATCTCACTCTGTCGTCCAGGCTGGAGTGCAGCCTGGAGCCACCCCAGCGTTGACCTTCCACCTCAGCCTTCTAAGTAGCTGGAATTGCAGGTGCATGCTACCACACCTGGTTAATTTTTGATTTATTGTAGAGACAAGTTCTCGCCAAGTTGCCCGGGCTGGTTTCAAACTCACGGGCTCAGTTAATCCACTCACCTTGGCCTCCCAAAGTGCTGGGATTACAGGTTGAGCCATTGAGTCAGCCAGCACATCTTTTCTGGAGAAAAACTTGGGTTTATTAATATGAGAAAATGAAATGAAAACTGTACAAGACCCTGTTTTGACAACATGTGTACTCACACTGAATAGATTGAGGAAAGACTGGCATGCATCCTTCCACAAAGACAATATGATTGTTTCTAAAATTTCCATCTTTGATGTAGTAGCTTCATGAAGAACTTTAAAACAACTAACTTTGTGAGGAAAGTGCATTTGTAAATGGGGAAATTTCATTAAATGTCCAACCACAGACAGCAGTCTTCTACAATTAGTGAAGCTTTTTTGGTAAATTGTTGACCTTAAACTACTTAAAAACAATTTTTTTTGGCAGTATATACATTTATTTATTTATTTTCTATTTTACCTCTATGGGACAGGTACACAAGTGAGTGAGTGGGTTGTCCAAGTCCAGTGAGGGAAAAACCATAGCAGATGCATAAGGAAAGTTCATATAGAAACATGATGGAAGTCATATCCTTTCTTGAAGTAATATTTTTCCTTGAAGAAGTTCCCCATAAAAAGGAGAAGGTTATGACAAGATGTTCTCCAGGTCAATGTCTGCCACAAATTGGGGGATGGGAATTACAAATATAAAGGCAAAAAGGAGACCCAGAAGCTTCTCTTTTGTTCTGTGCTCACCGGAGTCTATTTCTTGGGAAACCTCTCATGTTTGCTTGCTGTGTGTGGGATGTTCTTGGGAATCTCTATCTCTTCTGACTTTACGGCATGTTGTAGGTTCTGATTCTTTCTTTTTCTTGTCTACTGGGATAGGCATTTCTCCAGGCCTTTGCTGCCAAATTTAGCTGGCAAATTTTGTCTAATGTCTGCACATTGTCTCTGAAAAATAGTACTTGGTTCTTCTTTCTTTTTGACTTAATCTTGCTTTTATTGGTCCTTGAAGTGCCAATAATCTATGGATTGTTGATATTGCTATTATGATATTATTTTATCAAAAGCAGCCTAGCTTCTGTGCACTGTAGTGAGATCTCTGGAGTTCATAACTGAGCCTAAGTTTCTAGTCTGAGAGATCACATCAGCAATGACATTAGCAATCAGCTAGTAGAATGACTTGGGTAGGAACTGTCACTCCTGCTTGTAGAAGCTAAAAAGAATAGACTCTTGAGTATGCAAAAGGATGCATTTCAATATAACCATCTCATTTAGGAATTCTAGTGTTGCCAGATTTTCAACAGATAATCAGCTTTTGAGGTGAGAAATCAGAGCTCCCAGAAATTCTTAGAATTCCTGTTATTCTGAAAATAATTCAACATTCTTCAGATTCATTTCTTATTGTCATGGATACCTAAGAAAATGTTTTTAGTAAGCCAGAGACATTAAGTTTAGTACAGGTGGAATACGCTTTATCTGAAATGCTGAGACCAGAAGTGTTTCAGATTTCAAATTTTCTCAGATTTTGGAATATTTGCATTATATGTACTATTGAACATTTCAAATCCCCAAATCTGAAATTGGATATGCTCATTGGAGCATCATGTGGGTCCTTAAAACTTTTCAGATTTTGGAGCATTTCAGGTTTTAGATTTTTGGATTTGGGATGCTCAACCTGCATTTGCAAAGAATAATAGCTTTTAGCAAATATTCAAATGCTTGCAAATGCCAGCAAACATTATTGGGTAGAATTTGAAATTAAAATTGCCAGTTTAAGAGCTTATTTTATTTTCCCAAATTTTTAATTTTAGGAACACCACTCATAGGATTTTCATAAAGTATATATGCATAGCCATTTATTAATATTGCTTTTAATTTTCAAAAATGACTCCCATTGTCAGCAAATAGGACCACACACACACTTAGAACATGGTAGCAGCCACAAGCAAGATTTGAGTGGGTTGGGGTGGCTTCCTTCCTATGTGTGCTGTACCAGTTCCCAGAAGTGTTGACCTTAACCTTCAGCTGCAGGCGTCAGCTGTTCCTGCTTCAACGTCAATGGATTCCTTTAAATTGGTCGTGTCACTATGTTGATTGCAAAGCTTTAATTCTCTTAGTAAAATTATAATACTTTTCCCCATTTTTTCAATTTCTTGTTTGACTTTGCTTGGGGTTTTGGATTCTGAAAAACATAGATTTCCAGAGATAGAAAAGAATTCTTTCATGAAGACATTAAAATATTCTAAGTTAGTTTCTGCATTCTGTCCATTGTGTTATTACATGTTCAGTCTTGGATGGGACCGCTCTTCCCGAGAGTAACTCAGGACATCGTTGCTCAAAAATGAGAGGACCGATTTTAAAAAATCTCCATCAAGCCATCATCTGAGGTGAATTATCACAGAAACAAAAAAACTGAATCCCACATGTCTTAACTTATAAGTGGGAGCTAAATACTGGAGCACATGGGCATAAGGATGGGAACAACAGAAACTGGGAACTCCTATAGGAGGGAGGAAGAGAGAGGAGTAAGGGTTGGAAAACCACCCACTGAGTACCATGCTCACCTCCTGAGCAGTAAGCAGTTTGCATTGGATTATTGTAGAAAGTTCTAGGGAAAGAGTACAAGTGCAAACTTCAGCACATTTAGGTTTAAATGCTACTTTCTTCCCTTACTTTGTGTGTGACTTTGGATGAGTTTCTTATTATCTCTGGGTGATGGGCTCAATAGAAGCCCAGACCTCACCATTTTACAATATAACCATGTGCCAGGTTTGATGGCTCAGTCTGTAATCCTGCGCCTTTGGGAGGCTGAGGTGAGTGGATTGCCTGAGCCCGCGGGTTCGAGACCCGCCTGGGCAGTGAGACCTCATCTCTACAATAAATCAAAAAATCAGCCGGGCGTGGTAGCACATGCCTGTAATTCTGGCTACTGGGAAGGCTGAGGCGGAAGGATCGCCGGAGCCCAGCAGGTTGAGGCTGCGGTGGCCGGGAGCGGCCACTGCACTCCAGTCTGGGCGACAGAGTGAGACTCCAACTCAAAACAACAACAAAAACAACAACAACAACAATATACCCATGTAACAAAGTTGCATATGTACCCCTTGAAACTTAAAAAAAACGACCTCCACTAGCTGATCATGGATATTTACCACCATATCTACCATTGCCATTATTCAGTTGTGTCTGTGAGGTCTTCCTCTAACAAAATGCTACTTTAAAAAATGTAGCCGGGCTCAGTGACTCAGCCTGTAATCACAGCACTTTGGGAGGTCGAGGTGAATCGATTGCCTGAGCCCGTGGGTTTGAGACCGGTCTGGGCAACTTGGCGAGACCTCATCTCTACAATAAATAAACAAATAATTAATTAATCGGGTGTGGTAGCGCACGCCTGTAGTTCTGGCTACTTGGAAGGCTGAGGTGGAAGGATCACCAGAGCCCAGCCAGTCGACACTGGGGTGGTCGTGAGGGTTTCATTGTACTACAGCCTGGGTGATGGAGTGAGACTCTAACTTAAGGGAAAAAAAAAAAGTAAAAGCTGGAACCACGGCAGGCAGGAAAACTTTATAATGGAATGGGTTACAATAGAGCATTGATCAGGGAGCTCTGTGGGCCTTTGATTAAAATGGCTACATTGGACTGTGTTGAAGACTTAGATACCGAGTTACCTCATTTTATCATGGAGAACAGAGTGTCAGACCACCTCAGCTGAAATCCTGGCACTACTAGTTGTGAGACACTGAATTAAGTGGCCTCACTTCTCCAGACCTCAGTTTCTTGTCTATATGGACCTAATAGAGAGGGTGTGGTGATTAAGTGAGATCACGTGCCCTGGTACACGATAACTGTGCACTAAGAACCTACTGTTGTGCTGTTTTCTTCTAGAAAAGAACACATAGGCTTGCAGTGAGTGCATCTAACCAGCACTTTTATTCAGAGGTCTACATTTTACTGGCTCTGCCCACAGCGAGGTGACAGGCAGAGCCATACCATTTGTCCTGGCACCCGACATCTCTAAAATGATGTTGCCACGTTCGTGCTGAAGCCCTCATACCATATCCCAACAATAATGCCAGGAAGTGACCTTGTGTTTGGTGACTTTTCATCTTGACACATTGCAGGACTTCCGGAAGTAGCTTTGGACTTAAATATTGTCGGAAATGCACAAGCAGGGAACAGGCTGGATCAATGAATGACTGGATAGCTTTGAGACGAATTGCAGAGCAGTGTGGACTCCCCACTCCAGGGCAGGATTTTGGGGTGTTATGCCCACACACCTCTGCACATTTTCAGCTGCAAGTATAGGTTTTGTAAAGGGAAGGGCCACTTGGAAAGAGTTTGTCTTCAGAATCAATCTTTAAGAGAAACAGGACCTCTCAGATACTGTCACATACTCTGAAATCAGAGCCCCTTGAGTAGTTTTGCTATAGGGTAGCCAGTAAGCAGTTTGCACTGGATTATTGTAGAAAGATCTAGGAAAAGAATGCAAGTGCAAACTTCAGCACATTTAGGTTTAAATGCTACTTTCTTCCCTTGCTTTGTGTGTGACATCGGATGAGTTATCTCTTTTTTTTTTTTGAGTTGGAGTCTCACTCTGTCGTCCAGACTGGAGTGCAGTGGCCGCTCCCGGCCACCACAGCCTCGACCTGCTGGGCTCCGGCGATCCTTCCGCCTCAGCCTTCCAGGTAGCCGGAATTACAGGCACGTGCAACCACGCCTGGCTAATTTTTTGATTTATTGTAGAGATGAGGTCTCGCTGCCCAGGCAGGTCTCGAACCGGCGGGCTCAGGCAATCCACTCACCTCAGCCTCCCAAAGGCGTGGGATTATAGGCTGAGCCACCAAGCCCGGCTACTTATTATCTCTTAGGTTGTGTTTCCTTAGTTAAGAAAATGGGAATCATAATTGTACCTACCTCATAAAAGTTATCTTGAGGGTCAAATAAAAGAATATTTGTAAAAAACTCTCAACAGATGGGTATAGTGTTTCATTTTCACAAGGTGAAAAGAGTTATAAAGATGGATGTCGGCGATGGTTACATAACATTGTGAATGTACTTAATATCACTAACTCCACTTAAAAGTGGTTAAGACGTTACATTTATTTTATGCGTATACTACCACAATAGAAAAACGGAGGAAAGAAGGCTTTCAACAAAGACCCTAGAACACAGTAAATACTCAAGAAATATTAGCTATTTGCATGATTACAGTTGAGTCAAGGAGGGTTACAAATATTCTTTGACATACTCTAATGTGGCATTCTTTAGAACATCACAAGTGATTTTTCACAAGAAATGTGGCAAAGAAGGGAATGAGATGAATTTAGTCACTCTTGGGAACATAATTGTCTATCATACTGGTCTATATTTGCACAATATGGTTTTTCTGAACATATACTGCGTGTGGGGGCATGGGGCAGTGAGTGGAATGAGAAATAGGAAAGTATTGCTGTGGGAGAGGGAGAGAGATCTGTGTGTCAGGTGGTTACAGGTAGAGGAGGGTGCTGTAGGTTATGGGAATCCCTCCCGCCCATCAGAGGTTGATGACTGGGAAGTCTCTTTCTACCTTTTCCTGTTAGTTAACTTAGTCTAACCCACTTATTCTAATCCTGGTCTTGTTAAATCTCAAGCCTTTTTAAAAATACAGACTCTTGAGTAGTCTTGATGAATAAGGCTCTTAAATGGCACCCCGATTCACCACCTGCTTTGCCTTGCTGGCAGGAGTAGTCTTTGCAAAGATCCAGCTTATCTGGTCTTCTCAAGTACCAGTGATGAAACTTCAGAGGATGCAAACATCACCTTTCACTGGGGACAGGTGGGAAATTATTCTTCATTGTTGCTCTGATCATTGACTGGGAGAGACAGATCTTTCTGAAAGACTTTATTTTCTGATCCATCCTTATATTTCTGATCCATTAGTCATTAAGATGGAATCAAAAGGAGTGTGAAAACAGAAGCTTCCAGGACCTCTTTCTCAGACTACATTATGAATACTGATGAGCTATTCCCACCACCCATACAGAGTGTGCAATCAGCGGTCTTTCACTGTACTAGGGTGCCTTTTCAGATCAAGTCCCCTTTCCCCAGAGGAAGGGAGGGATTCCCAGCACCCATGTATACTGTGTGACTTCCTCCTTCCTGGAATGATGTCTGATTTGGTGCTTGTATGATAAGAGCCAACTTCACAGTAATAAAAAGTAGCTATTTTGAGTACCTTCTATGTGTCAGGCACATATGTCCCTAGATACTTAACTTAGATTATTTCATTTAATCCTCAAAACTGGTTAAGTATCATTATCTCTAGCTGATGGATAAGGATACTGAGGCTTGGAGGAGATCAACAATTTGTAGTCGATGGAATTGAGATTTAAACCCAGGTCGATTTGACTCCAAGGCCTTGCTTTTAATTGCTCAACAATGGCTTCATGGATGTGGCCATAGCAGCAATTCCTCATCGAAAGGATCGGGCTGCATACAAAAGAATATGCCAGATGACTCTCTCTTCTTGACCTGCCATGTCCTGACAATTTATGCTGAGTACAAGTCTCTCTTGGTTCTCTTTCTATGACAGGGGTTATTCCTTTATTTTTGCCTCCAGGTATGCTGTCCTGGCAGTTCTTGCCTTGAGCTTATGATATACACTTGTGGACTGACGTTCGAGTCTTGTAGTAATTATCTGGAGTCAGATTTAAACTACAGCCCTTCTATTTACTAGAACTGTGTCCCTGGAAGAGTTGCTTAATTTTTCTCAGTTTTTATATCTGTAAAATGGGAACAGGGGCAGCATCCATCTCATAGGGCTATTGTGAAAGTAGAAGAGCAAATGGTTTATGTTAGCTGCTTAATATAGTTATTCAAACTAGGAAGAGTTCACTAAGCATTAATCATAATGAACATCATGGTAGGAATTTACATACTGCTCACTACAACCTTGAATCCCTAGACTTTCGGTTGACTCTTTAGCAAATATTTATTGAGTGCTTACGATATGTCATGCATTGCACATATAAAAGTCATGGATACAGAGAAGAATAAAACACCAAGTGTTTCTGTTCTCAGGAAATGTGCAGTGTGGTGGGGTAGACAGTCATGTAAACAGATATATTTAACCCCATGTGCTAAAAATACAGGGCTCATCAGGAGCTGGGAGGAGGATACACAGATTAACCTGGCTACTCAAGAAAGGAAGAACAAGAGTTAGCTACACAGGGAAAGATGGGAAGGGGTTTCTGTGCAGAGAAAACATGTATGAAAGACACAAGGGTGGGAAGCAACAACGGAGGTGAAAGCACCTACGAGTGACTTCTTGAGGTTAGAATGTGCATTTTAAGCTAAGAAATGAGGCTGGAGACAAGTGTGGGCCTGTGGAGTTTGGACTTTGTTCTGTAGGTCATGGAGGAGCCACTGAAGGGATTTGAGGGTAACTTCTCATTACAGGGTGGAGGGTAGGTTCAAGGGGGCTGGAGGGGTGACCAAGATTGGAGCAGAGAGACCAGGCGGGAGGTTCTTGAGAGACAGAATGGCACAAATGAGAGCGGTTAAGATAGGATGGAGTGAAAGGGATGAATGGAGAAATATTCAAAACATGAGACTGCAGGACTCGAATTGATTGGATTTGGAAGTGGGAAGGAAAGGAGTCTTGGATGATTACCTTTTGATGCTGTAAATTCTATCAATGCACCCCTTCCCTAGGAGTTCTCATTTTAGAGAATACTTTTTATTCCATGTTTTCAGAAGGATCCATTAGACAATGATTTGCATAGGTTCTTAATGTCCTGAAGAGTAAATTTCTGAGGAGTTGAAGCCAGTTCTAAGCAGTCAAACTCAAGACAGTGGAGTTTGTTATAGCACACAGTGTCTCTTTGCCTCAGTTTCCTAATCTGTAAAAGTGTTTGCTCCATTGAATTGATGTGTGGACTAAATGAGACAAAACTTTTGTAATAATTTGTCATCTGGCAAGCCCTCAAAATAGGTAAGCTACTGTTGCTATTATTGTTGTGACTGTTATTCATTTTAAAGCAAGCTTCATGAATCTGACTGCGTGAGTAGAAATCCAGGTTTTGTGTGGAAATTGAAAAAAAAAATACTTAATCTCATTAAGCCTCAGTTTCCCACCTGAAAAATGGAGAAATAATAGACAACAATACAAAAGTACCTAGCACATAGGCATTTGTGAAGATAAAATGACAGAATATATATACTAAACATGAAGCTCAGCCCCTGGCTCACAGTAAGAAGTCAAGAGATATGTGAGCTACTGCAATATCCCTTGTTGTATGCTAGGCATTTTCATGTGTTTGATATAATTTCAATTTTTCCTGCATCCAATAAAGGTGATATGACCTCCATTTTATAGATGAGGAGATTGACACATGAGAGGTTCAATGATTTGTTCAAAGCCATACAGCCATGGCCAAGCTGGTATAAGCTATTCCATTTAAAATGCCTTTGTACTTTTAGAATCTTCAGGAAAATCCCTCTAGCCCCATGGGGAAAGGAGTTGTCAGTTACGTTCAGTTTGTGACTATACTGAGTTCCACCAGAAGGAAATTAGAATCATCATCAAAAGTTAGAGTTGGAAATAACTTTACTGAGTATCTGGCAAAATGAATTGCAATCTTGTGTGAGTTTCTTGATCTGTGGTTAAAAACAAAACAGAGTAAAACAACAATATCCAATATACTACAAAACTTATGCCAAAGCCCGACAGGACAAACAGGTCATGTGGGTCAGTGCTGGGTGGGGGAGCAGTGAGAGAGTTCAAGTCCTTGCCCCCGCCTCTTCTTAAGGGTTCTACAAAGTCCCAAGGAATGCAGTTTGAAAAGCACAGGTCATAAAATCTGTTCTTTGTCTGATGAGGAAACCAAAGGTGGAAGGATAAAGCGACTTTCCAATGTCGCACACCCGGGACTCATTGGAGTCAAAATTAGCAATTAATCGCCACCCCAGCTGTGGAGTCACTGATGTAGCCACCCCCTCCATCTACTATGCACAGCCTTGATGAAGGGTGCTTCCTATTGGACAAAAGCCTGTATTCATGTTCACAGTACTGACACTTCATTTCTCTTTCATTATTTTCTGTGTTTTCTCAATTTTTTATCATAAATATATATTACTTCTAGAATTAGAAAAAATTTTTTTAAAAATATTAAATTGGTTAAGAATGCAGAGACTATTTGTATGGCCAGCATGGAGAAATCCCAAGTTTGTGGACTTTTCTTGTCTTTTCGATTTTGCTTGTTGCGATGACTTTGGGTTGGGTCTGGGGTTTGCTCCAAAGGAGTATGTGGTTGTTCTGTGAAGGTGTGTTGGTTTCTATTTGTTTATTTTTTACACTGCCCTAGGTAAGGTCCAGCACTGGACACCTTACCTCATCTGTCCCTAGTATCATCTATTCTCTAATATCATCTTCCATGAATGACTCTGGTCAAAAATGGCTAATTGCCTGTCAGCCACACCAAGCCAATTTCTGCCTCTCTGTTTTTGCCCACACAGTTCTGCTTTGTTTAAGAAAGACTTTTCTCTCTCTATCTGCTATCGAAGTACTGATACTGCCTTCCAGAGGCCCTTCATTCATTTACTGATTTACCAATCCATCAACAAGTATTTATTAAGTGCTTCCATTTGCCAGGAACAGAGTGTTATAAGCCTTTGAACTAGAATGGAGAACAGAATAGACACAGTCTCTGCAACGACAAGGGTAAATCTTCAGTGAGAGACTGATATTAAACAAGAAAACATGTGAACTAACCCACCCATCCATCCATCCATCCAATCTCAAAATATGGTAAGCGCTATGAAAGAGAATACCAAGGTGGTCCTATTTTAGAATGCATGGTAAGAGAAGACCTCTCAGAAGTGACCTGTAAGCGGACACTTGAAAGATATAAGGGAAAGGCTGTGGGAATGGTGAGGGAAGAGCATTTTAGGCAGAGGAGGTCCTTAGTTAGAAGAGTTGGATAAGCTGTTGGCCAGGTTCAGTGGCTCAGGCTTGTAATCCCAGTACTTTGGGAGGCCAAGGTGGGAGGATTGCTTGAGCCCAGGAGTTTGAAACCAGCCTGGGCAACATAGGGAGACCTCCTTGCTACCAAAAAAAAAAAAAAAAAAAATCAAAAAATTAGCCAGGTGTGCTGGCACATACCTGTAGTCCCAGCTACTTGGGAGGCTGAGACAAGAGGATCACCTGAACTCAGGAGGTCGAGGCTGTGGTGAACCATGATCGTGCCATTGTATTCCAGTTGGGGCGACAGCAAGGCTAGAGCAGAATGAATGACTAATGACCATCCAACACACTAACTACTTTACTTACATATTTTATTATTTCTCTCCCTCTGCTAGAGTGTAAACTTCATGAAGGAAGGTGTTTCTATCTGGTTTGTTCACTACTTTATCCTCAGTGCCTAAAACAGTGCTTTGAATGTAGCATCTAATAAATACATTTGAATGAATGAATGAATGTAGTAGATAATAAATGTTTGAGTGAATGAATGTGTAAATAAATGAATAAAGAATGGAATGAAAGGAACCTAGAGAGGCAGGCAGGGATGACATCACACAGGGCCTGTAGGTTATGATAAATGCTTGGATTTGGTTCTTCATGCAGTAGAAAATAATAGTAAATTTAAAAGAAGGCTCATATAATCTGATGGATGCTTTTAAAAGATTACTCTGAGCCAGGCTCGGTGGCTCAGCCTGTAATCCCGCGACTTTGGGAGGCTGAGGTGAGTGGATTGCCTGAGCCCGCGGGTTCGAGACCCGCCTGGGGCAAGACCTCATCTCTACAATAAATCAAAAAAATCAGCCGGGTGTGGTGGCACGCGCCTGTAATTCCGGCTACTTGGAAGGCTGAGGCGGAAGGATCGCCGGAGCCCAGCAGGTCGAGGCTGCGGTGGCCGGGAGCGGCCACTGCACTCCAGTCTGGGCGACAGAGTGAGACTCCAACTCAAAAAAAAAAAAAAAAAAAGATTACTTGACTTTTAGGTTGAGAAAAGACTGGAAGTCAGCAGTTGAAAAAGCAAATTAACTTAAAGTTCTATCACAGTAACTCGGTAGGAACCATCAGTTTGTTGTTGGTAGTGTTCAAGGAGAGAGAGAGGGGTGAATTCATGATTTTTTTGGAAGTAAGAATAATAGGACTTGCTGATGGATTTTGTGGCAAACACATCAGATTGATTTCCCAATATCCATTCTCCCCTTCTTCCTTACTAATATCATGCAGCAGAATATGAATTATATAACATTTCTAATACATATGTTATTTGTGTGTGACAGTGTGTCTAACTAAAACACAAATTTAGCCAGACGCAGCTACTCACACCTGTAATCTCAGCTCTTTGGGAGGCCGAGGCGGGATGACTGCTTGAGCCAAGGAGTTCAAGACCAGCCTGGACAATCTAGCAAAACCCTCATCGCTACCAAAAAAAAAACATGGCATGGTAGTACACGTCTGTAGTCCCAGCAACTTGGAGACTGAGGTGGGAAGATGACCTGAGCCCAGGAAGTTGAGGCTGCGGTGAGATTGTGCCACTGCACTCCAGCCTGAGTGACAGAGTGAGACCCTGACTCAAAAGTATAAAAATAAAATAATAAAGTAAAAATTTGATTTTTCAGCTTCTTTCGCAACAAAGGGTAGTCAGGTAATACAGTTCTGGCCAACAAGATGTAAGAGGGACTTGCTGAGTAGGGATTCTGGGAAAGCTCTTTTAAAAGGAGGGGATTCAATGTCCAAATACAATTTTCTCTTTTCTCTTCACCTTCTTGCTTGAATGGCCACTGTGAGGACAAGACAAGCACCAGGAGAAAGTCACCCCTAAGGAGACAGAAAGATAAGAGCCTGATCTCTGAGCCAGGGCTGCCATCCTGCCCTGGACTGCCTATCTTTGGACTTCTCTTGTGGAAAACAGATGAAACTCCTGTTTGGTTATATCACTGCAAATTACATTTTGTTGATATACCATGAAGCTTATTTCTAATCAGCTTGGATTGGATGTGGGAGAAGTGAGAGGAGAATCTTAGTTTTTTAATCATTTCCCAGGAAATTTTTTTTTTTAAAAGACAGGGCCTCACTCTGTTGCCCTGGCTAGAGTGTAGTGACCTGATCATAGCTCATTACAGCCTTCAACTCAGGGTTCAAGTGATCCTCTCACCTCAGTCTCTCAAGTAGCTGGGATTACAGGCATGCCACTGTATCTGGCTAATTTTTTTTTAAAGTTTTTTTTAAGAGATGAGGATCTTGCTGTGTTGCCCAGGTTGGCTTTAAACTTCTGGCCTCAAGCAATCCTGGTTCAGCCTCCTGAGTAGCCATGGATACAGGCGTGACCCACTATTTCTGGTTTCTTTAAACAACTATTTAAATGGAGAAATGGGTGAGGAACATATTTTAAATGGGGTAGTGCGTGTCAGTATGTATATGTAAGTGTGTGTGTGTGTGTGTGTGTGTTTGTGTGTGTGTGTGTGAAAGAGAGAGGCAAAAAAAGACAGACCAAGAGACCAAGAGAGACGGAGAGGGAGAGAGAGATACACAGAGAGATGGGGACAGTGTGGAGAGAGAGGAAGAGAGAGAGAGACAGAGGGCAAGAGAGAGAGAACGGAATCCAAGACCCCAGTTTTGGACATGATAAGCTTGAGATGTCTGTAAGATATCCTTGTTGTTATGTTAACCAAACTGTTGGTTATACAACCCTGCCATTCAAAGAAGAGTCTGGAATAGAGTTAGAATCTGGCAGTTGTCAGTATAGAGATGGTATTTAAAGTCATATAAATGGCTGAGATTTCCCAGACCTGGAAAGTGTATAGATGGAAGAGAAAAAGGCCCATGGCTAAACCTTGAGCATGTCAACATTCAACAGCAAGGAACAGGAGAATTGTTATAAAAGAAATGAAGGAATATCCTGTGGGGATAACCAGGAGGGCAAAGTGTTGTCAAGAAAGTGAATTTCCTGAACCTGTCTCACTTTTGCGAGGTACATTTGTGTTGTGTAGCACCCATGTGGCACTTTTTTTTTTTTTTTGAGTTGGAGTCTCACTCCGTTGCCCAGGCTGGAGTGCAGTGGCACGCTCATGGCTACCCCAGTGTCGACCTGCTGGGCTCAGGCGATCCTTCCACCTCAGTCTTCCAAGTAGCCAGAACTACAGCTGTGTGCTACCTTACCCGGCTAATTTTTTGATTTATTGTAGAGACGAGGTCTCACCATGTTGCCCAGGCTGGTTGCGAACCCACGGGCTCAGGCAGTCCTTTCGCCTTGACCTCTCAAAGTGCTGGGGTTACAGTCTTGAGCCACTATGCCCAGCCTCCTGTGGCACTTTTATAACCTGCATTGGATGTTATTTCTCTTTTTGTGTGTTTCTGTCCTTTGGAAGTCCCTATACCAGGCATAGTACTTCACCTTGAGGTGATGCTCCCTAATGCTTGGCAATAATGATTAGTACCCACTGGGGTCAGGGAGAAAAACGAGGGTGTTCAGAAAGAGCAAGCTGGTTTGGAAAAGTGAAAAAATTGGGACGTGTGTTCGATCTTAAGTCGAGAGGCTCCCTCAGCAGCAGAATGAGATACATGATCTGAGCAGAGAGAAGGCCTTTTAGGAATTCAGAGCATAGGTCGGCTGTAGGTCATAGGACCTAGGCCAAAGCAGAAAGATGAAAGAAAAGATAGCGCAGAATCCAAGAATTTCATCACGTCAGGGTTCAGGTGGAGAGAGTAGCTTTGACTAGCAACATGAGGGATGATATCGGAAACTGAGCAGGAAAGAACAGCGTATTTCCAGGCCTGGGATGAGCTCACAACAGCCCCTGGGATGAAAGAAAGAGGAAGGAACCATAAAACCTGGGCTACACGCTGACCCACCATCATGGTATAGGCTGGCTCTCAAGATTTCCTGTATTGGTATATGGCATGGGGTGCTGATGTCCTCCCCAAGTTGTGGGAGACAAGTGAAGCTTTGGGCTAGAAGGTCGAACTCCCATTCATTCATTCCTGAATTCATTTATATTTGATATGCAGTTACTATATGAAAGTCCTGGGGATACGGTGTGCAAAAGACAAAATATATACCTGATTTCAGGGAAATTTCCTATCGTGGTCTCTGGCATGAGGTACTGATGTCCTTCTATGGAGGCCTAGGTTGTGGGAGGGAAGTAAAGCTTTGGGCTAGAGGGCCAAACTCCTAATCATTCATTAATTCCTACATTCATTCACATTTGATATGCGATTACTATATGCAAGTCTTGGGGATATAGCGACGCAAAAGGCAAAATATATACCTGATTTCATAGAACTCTATTCTGCGTGGGGGGGGGTGTGGTTGTGTGTAAATGAGGACAATAACCACAAAAATGAATAAGCATTTTATTCATTGTATATAGTGCTAAGAGCAATGAAGGAAATTAGACGTTTTGATGGACTACAGCTAGAGCTACCTAAAGCACCATCCTTGGGGCAGAAACATCATATCAACGATGGGTTTTCTAAAAATGCAGAATCTGGCTAGGTGCAATGGCACACGCCTGTCAACCCAACACTTTGAAAGGCTGAGGTGAGAGAATTGCTGGAGCTCAGGTGTTTGAGACCAACTTAGGCAACATAGTGAGCCCTCGTCTCTATAAAAAAGAAAAAAAAAATTAACTGGGGATGGTGGTATGGACCTGTTGTCCCAGCGACTCAAGAGGCTGGAGCAGAAGGCTTGCTTGAGCCCAGAAAGTTGAGGCTGCAGGGAGCTGTGATCGCACCACTGTACTCCAGCTTGACTGACCTGAGCAGTGAGGAGCCATCCACGTAAAGATCTAGAAGTAGAGCGTTTCAGGCAAAGGGAAAAGGCAAGGGTTGGACGCAAACAAGGTTGGAGTGTTCATGAAATAAAAGATCTGTTTCTTCATCATCAGGGAGCAGCTCTTCTCTCTCTTACCTGGCTAATCCTCACCCTGTCAGACCTCAGTCTAAACCTTACTTCCTCTGAGGAGACTTCTTTGACTCCCAAACTTCCATTTCTCTTCCTGCCTAAGGGTGGTCTTGTTATTTCTCTCCCCAGCATGGCTATGATCTTAGTACTAAACAGGTGGTCTGTAATTTTGTTTAATGACTATTCAGATAAAAGACTCCAGAAAGATGGACGAGGCAGCTACAAGAGCAGTTCATACCACAGATTTGCTGTGGGTCAAGGTCATTCACTCTTGCAACCTCTGGCCTTAGCCTTGGCAGAAGCGCCCCCATCCTGCTCTCTGTGTTGCCAGACCTCACACGCTCCCTTCCTCTTGATGCTCATTGCTCTGAGATCTGTGGTCAGACTCTCCCTAAATACTTCCTTTCAGTCAGGGAGTCAGGGTCCAGCAGAGGATATAGGTTTCTAGAAAGGACGTGAAACTGAATCAGCTATTTGGATGCAATCACGTAGTTAAGAAAAACTGACTATTGGGACTCAGAGAGAGGCTGGGCACCAAATTCTGGATGGTTGAGGAAGTTCTATTTGAGCTGGCTCTTAAGAGAGGAAGAAGGTTTTTTTGTTGTTGTTTGTTTTTTTCAAGTCAGAGTCTTACTCTCTTGCCCATGTGGCCACTACAGCCTCGACCTGCTGGATGCACGTGATCCTTCCGCCTCAGTCTTCCAAGTAGCTGGAATTACAGGCATGCACCACCACGCCCGGCTAATTTTTTGATTTATTGTAGAGATGAGGTCTCAACAAATTGCCCAGGCTGGTCTCAAACCCCTGGACTCAGGCAATCCTCTTGCCTCTGCCTCCCTGAGTGCTGGGATTACAGGCGTGAGCCACTGCACCAGGACGGGAAAAATAATTGTTTTCAAGTTTAATGGACTGGTGGTAATTGGGTGGCAGTGGTGGGGGGTCATGATGATGGCTTTGAATGGTAGCCAGGGTGGTAATGGTGGTGGAGGTGAAGATGGTGATGACATTAGTGGTGAGGTGGGTGTGGTGTGGTCATGGTAGTCATGGTGATAGTCATGGTGATATTCCACACAGAGGCCACAGCACGCCCATGAGCATAAGGTTATGAAGGCTCTCTTAAGTCAAAAAACTGGGGAAAGTTCACTTGGTGGTGTAGCCGCCGATCGACAGTTAGGTTGAAAACAGATGGGTCATATGGGCCAAGATGGATCCATTTTTGTTAAAGGGTTAAGTAGGTAATGAACTTGACGATAACTGGGTATATTGTAAGTTGGGAAATGATATCTCCTGTCATAATTGTCCCCCTCATTTTACAATTGTCCAGTTAGACACCAACAGGGAACCATCTAAGGAATGTCTTTCATCCTGGCATCCTAGAAATGGGAAGGATTTTCCTCTTTGGGCAGGGTAGTGTTGAAATTACTCAATAAAGATACTTAGTTACCTTATTCATATGTTTTCATCACCTCAATCATTCATTAATTCCTTTATTCATTCAAGATATTTTTATTGGATTCTTGCAAAGTTCAATGCATAAGATGTGATGGTCAAAAAGAACTAGAAATGACTTCCTCAGTTCTCAAGGAATTGACAACCTGACCCGGTATGATAGCTCATGCCTGTAATCCCAGAATTTTGGAAGGTTCAGGTCGGAGGATCGCTTGAGGCAAGGAGTTTGAGATCAGCCAGGGTGAGACTCCCCAAAAATAAAATAAAATAAAATTAGTTGAGCAGAGTTGCATACACCTGTAGTCCCAGGTGCTTGGGAGACTGAGGTGGAAGGATCTCTTGAGCTCAGGAATGCAAGGTTGCAGTGAGCTATGATTGCACCAATGCACTCCGGCCTGGGTGACAGAGCAAGACCTTGTCTCTTAAAAAAAAAAATACAATCTAGTGGATACATAAGAGGGTAGGACTTCGGAGAGTACAGAGAACCAAGAGTCAGGAGTCCTATGTGCTGATCCTGACTTTGCAGACTAGGGCAGCTCTTCAACTTGTCCATTGGTGACTTTCTTCCTGAGTCCTTACTGTGTTCATGCTATTGGTTAAACAATGGCAAGGTGAGTAAAATAGCTCTTGTCCTAAGAAGCAAGAAGTTTACAATCTATAGAGGATACTTCTCTAGACCTCTAGACTCCTTATCTATATTATTTATGTGTTTGTGTATGGGTGGGGAGAGAGAGGTTGACCAGGTGTTTTTTGTTGTTGTTGTTTGAGTCGGGATCTCACTCTGTCATCGAGGCTGGAGTGCAGTGGCACAATCATGGCTCATCGCAGGCTCAACCTTCTGGACTCAGGTGACCCTTCTGCCTCAGCCTCCTGAGTAACTGGGACTGCAGGCATGCATCACCATGCTTGACTAATTTTTTGATTTTTGTAGAGACGAAGTCTCACTGTGTTGCCCCGGTTGGTGTTGAACTCCTGGGCTCAAGCAATCCTCTCGCTTTGGCCTCCCAAAGTGTTGGGATGACAGGCATGAATCTGTACCAGATGATTTTTAAGGCCCTTTGCAAATGTAATATCTCATGACAAAAGGATTCAAGATTTTTAGAGAGCACTTTCACTATAAATAAACCCAATTAAGTTCTATATTTTATTCTTACTAAAAATTAATAAGAGAAACTCCTTTGCCCCATTCCAACCCCCACCTCCTGTTACACCCACATAAATAGAATAAGTTCTTTTGAATCCTTGTAAAAAGCATATGGTAGATTTGTTGTAGGGTTATCTGTCAGTTTTCAAACCTAGGCACAGGGCCCAGAGCCATCCAAGGGAGTTTCAGAGCCCTGAAGGACATGTCTTGGGACATAGTCATATAATGAAAGACTGTGCTCATGCTGGGGAATGTGGTTTGGGTGGCTGTGGGAACTTAAACTTTGTGACTTTCTGTGTAACTGAAATCTCAACCCCCAAGTGTGTCGAAGTGACTTCTCTGACACAGCACATGTAACTTGGCTCCCTCTTGATGTCTGTTTTTCTTGCTCTCAGGAGACAAAAAATGGCCTAAACAATCCTCATGGGCCAACAGTTGAAAAAATATTTGTTTTGGTTTTGTTGGGTGCTTTCTCCATGAAAGCATGAACATTTTGAGGGAACGGGAGATCCCCATTGTGTAAGTTTGATTCATTTATGGTTAGCAAATCATTTGTTTCAAGTCGAGACTTTATGTCCAAGAAGGCTATAGAAAGCTTTACTGCCCCTTTCCTTTCAAACAGGAAGTTGCATTTTGCCAAAAGTAAACAAATGTGAACCCGGGAAGGTTTGTTTAGTTTCTAATGCTGACTTCAGGACCTGAGAACAGAGTCTGTGCTTGGCAAAAATGCCTTCTCCGGGATCTGTCTGGGCCAAAATAGTCTCTGCTTAGGACCTGGCCTTTGTGCTCTGGTAAACATCCTTTACGTACCAGCCCTCAGAAACTCACTGCCAGAATCCCTCAGCAACTTTGCCTGCTTATCCGGAACATTCTGAAGGTGATGGCAACTTGGAAACATACTTTCTCAGTGGGACTTAGCTTTCTGGAGAGCAGCCACTGCGGGAAAATGGCCTGTGGTTTGCGAATCTCGGAGGGGATATGAATGCAATTTGATGTTCTTTTTGATTAGCCATGGGCTAGCGGCTCTGGGTGAAGAAGCTTCTAGGAGAGTGACTGTCAATCCTCAGCTAATATTGCAGTGCTAAGCGCTTCACAGGACTGATCTCATGAAATCCTCCGGTCTTATCATCTCCAGTTTTCAGATGAGGGAACTGAGGTTTGGGAAGGGTAAGAAACTTGGCTCAAGCTTACACAACTAGTCAAGCAACAGAGCCCGCTGGTCTCTCTGCCTTCTGGTTTGGAGATTTTAACGAGTGCAAGATTAATATCTAAACTCCAGGAAGTTACAAAGTACTTGGAGGAGACTGGCATGATTGAGGTAAAGATCAGTGTGAGAAAATTTGCTCTTAAAGGCCAAAGAATTGAGCAAGTAACATCTCAAGTTTTTAATGAATGAACCTAATGTCGAACGTGTCTTGTTATTCCAGAACGATTATGGCAGCTGATATAAGCCTGGGGCACCTGTGAGTAGCTAGGGACAGTGAGGTCTAGAGGGATCTGGGAGATTCTCAGAGGGTCCCTTGAAGAATGAGTGGGAATTAGATAAGTAAAGACTAGCTCAGGCTTGGGGAATCAGAATCGGCTCTTTTTGGGGAGGCTTGCATTAGAAGCTACTTCATGAAAACGTTCTAAGTACACACAGTGCCCTTCCTTGGGCTGTGATATGTACTCCCTGTGTCCTTATATGCTTGAGAGGTGTTTTATCAGCCTGAACATACTAAGAGACATGTGGCCTTTGAAGTAATCCATTACCGAGAGCCAGCAGCAAAGCTAGTCAGTATTGGGCCAGAAATTCTCCCCGCCCTACTCTACCCTGCCCTGTCATTGACCAGTTCTCCCCTCAGCATATTGTCAATAGTCTTGTCCTGGCTCCGAAAACTTGTTTATCACTTAAGTTTATTTCTCTACTGTACCTTACAGACTTAATCACTAATCGACACCCCTGTCCTAATATGGTAAATGAGATTAGGCTCATTTTACAGCCGAGGAAATTGGGGCCGAGAGGGATTGAGAACTTTGCTGGAGTCGTACAGCTTCTTGGTGGTAGAACCAATGAACTGATGGAAGAAATGGATCTGAGGCCAAAGCCCATGTTCTGTCCACTGTACCACATACTCTTTTTACAACAGAATGAAGACTCCCCAGGCAGCCCTCAACTGGTATTCCGGATTTGTTTAAAATCCTTATGAGATGTTAACAGCTTTAAATCCTGTGGCAGTATGGGGGACCTGAACACCTGGGTGCCTTTTCTTTTATTCAGTCTAACAAGGACTCAGACCTCTGGCTTCCCTCATAGAACCCCTTTTCTGAAGTCTCTGTTTTGTTCATTCAGGAGAACAGATCAGCATCTCTCATGCAAGGCCTGGCTCTGTGCCCACCTCACTTTTGCAATGAATTTAGCAACATCTGCTTTGCCCATTAAAGTGATTTTTCTCTTCCTGGCGCTGAGCCTGTATGCTTGCTGCAATTGATTACCAGCAATTTCCTTCCCAAACTAGAGAGTTCAGCGAATTCTAAATTGAATTGTTGCTCACGGGTCTCCTTTTGACCAATGCATACGGTTTACGTGCAGAATGGTCAAGTCACTCAGTTCCCGAATCTATAGGCTGATGACACTGGTTAAACAGGAGGGAGGACCTGATGGGTGACATTTCCCATTTTTGCACACAGTGGCCTAGGGCTGTGGTCGTCTCTGGGTTTCTCAATTTCGGGCCGGGGGGGGGGCGGGAATGAAGCTTACCTGCTTCATCAAGGCTGCTTACAGCAAGGCTGTGCATCCTCCTTTCTTTCAGTCAAATGGCAGCACCAGTGGTCTCACATGTAGTTGGCTGGAAGCCTTACCTAGGAAACTCTTTTATTTTTTTGAGTCGGAGGAGTCTCACTCTGCTGCCCAGGCTGGAGGGCAGTGGCATGCTTCCAGCCACCATGGCCTCAACCTGCTGGGCTTAGGCGGTCCTCTGCCTCAGCCTTTCAAGTAACTGGAACTACAGGCACGCACCACCATGCCTGGCTAATTTTTTGATTTATTGTAGAGACAAGGTCTCACCAATTTGCCCAGGCTGGTCTTGAACCCCTGGGCTCAGGCGATCCTCTTGCCTCGGCCTCCCAAAATGCTGGGATTACAGGCTGAGCCACCGCACCCAGTCTCCTAGGAGATGCTTGCGAGAAAATATCTCTAGCTCTGGCAGTAACTTTTAAAGACATCAGTCACTTTTAAAGGTCATCATGGGTTCCCCCTAAGCGGTTCAGGTAACTTTCTAAAATAAAGCAGAACCTGCTTTGGGAGACCAAGGCAGAAGGATCACTTGAGGCCAGGAGTTTAAGACCAGACTGGGCAATATAGCAAGACCCCTTTCTCTACAAAAAAATAAAAATAATTGGGTATGGTGGTGCACACCTCTAGTCCTTGATCCTCAGAAGCCTGAGGCAGGAGGATTGCTTGAACCCCGGAATTCGAGGCTGCAGAGAGCTGTGATTGCACCATTGCACTCCAGCCTGGGTGACAGGGCAAGACCTTGTCTCTAAAAATAAAATAAATAAAATAAAGCAAAGCCAAAAATGATGCTGAGCCTGTATACCTAGCTGTTGCGCCATCTTGATAGATTCCTAGTCATCCTTTGAGATGCAGCCTGAAAGTTACCTCCCAGGAAGCCCGCCCATGTCTCATCCACCCCCACCTTCCCAATACCTAGCACAGTGAGTACACGTAGGATGCCTTCAGTGAGGGGATAAATGAATGAAGGGTCCTGCTCGCCTTGTGAGAAGGTTTTAAACTGGAACTGAGCTGTCCCTGAAGTGTCTCTCCTCCTCTAAAGCTGTGATGACTTTACACAAGGACAGTGAGGAGATGTTGGTTATTTAGAGAAGTGGAACACAGGAATTTCTTCCACCACACTGTCCTAAAAAAAAATTAATCAAAGAAACCCATTACTGACCAAATTACTGCTGTGTATTAGGGCAGGTAATTGGAAGCTGGGAGTCTGAAAATAAGAAAAAGTTAGCATTTTAGATGACTAAAACGAGTCACAGTGACAATTGCTTGAAAATCACTAGAGTCGTTGCCGGTTCCATTTCTTTGAGAAGACATTGCCCACGTCCATCACAACTGCTGACGGCAAACCCACCTGTATTAGCAACCACTTCGGAGATGATTATCACTGATGAGGCTGCTGATATTCTATTCTTGAAGAACTCTTTCACAAACATCTTTAGTATTGAGCTCGAAGCTCTTTGCCTTTCTTTCTGGAAAAGATCTCATTTGCAGAATTACTATTGTGAGAGATATCAGAAAAAACAGAGTATTCCAGAAAGCACGGCCCAGTTTGAAACTGTGAAGTCCATCCCTCTTCACCAAATGAATTCTGAGCTGAAACTCCAAAGTGTTTAGGGATTCCTAGGCTTTTTAACTTCCAGAAAGGCCTCAGGTCTTTATTTCTTCATTTAAATTCTGCACTTTGGCAGGTGGCCCCTGTAGACCTACTGAGAAAATGGCCTTGTGAACTTCAAGGGAAACTTAGCTGAGCCTCACATGATGATATGGAGTTGTAGAAAAGATATTTAGTATTTTTTTTTTCCTCTAGCTTTGAGAACCTAACAGAAAAAAGACTGAGAAAATGTTCCAATTGCCTGCCCTTGCTTTTTACCATTCGTTTATCAGATGCAGTTAAGCCAGGTACCCTTTCCCCTCGGTCCCTAGCAGCAGGAGAGAGACAGAGAGAGAGACAGAGAGAGAGAGAGAGAGAGAGAACAAGAACTCAGCGACCCCCTCCATGTATTGAAATGAGATGTGCTTAGTCATGCTGTTTCGGTTCTGCTGCCAGTCACCCTCCTAGCTGGGATTAAAACACATCCTTCCCCTTTCCAGAGTTTCTGGCTCAGATGGAACAGGACTTTTCCAAGAGAAATGGATCACCCTGAGATCCAACTTATCAGGTCCAGGCTGAGCCCCAAACTCCAGGCTGAGCAAATCATTAGGGAGAGGAACGTGCTACAATTGACCCAAAGCTAACCGAACCTCCTCCCTCATCAAACCACCACTGTCGCCACCGAAATGGTAGTTCTTATTAAATCAATGCTGATCGTGCACCAAGCACTGTGTAAACACTGAACATATTTCATTTCATATGTGATCCTCACACAGCTTCATGAGGTAGGTTTTATAGGCCCGTTTTACAAAGAAACTGAGAATCTTAAAATTTAATTTTTTTTCTTTTTTAGGCAACAAGTGTTTATTGAGAGTATTGGGTGGCACAGTGCTAAGTGCTGGAAAAACAGTGGGAAGTTCAGTAAACACAATCCTTCCTTTAGGAATTTTATATTTGGCTAACAAGTGTGGCACCGACAAGACTGGAGACTCAGTCGGCCTGCAGTCTTAGGTACTTCTCATAACCTAAGATACCTCTTGGAGACCCTCTTAGAAACTCAGCCTTCTCAGCATGGATGTCAGGTAGGTAGAATCAGAACCAGGCTCACCTTTCTAACAATACACCCTCATGAAATGTAAACTGACACGGACAAGGACCACATCTGCCGTCTACCGGGCACACAATTGTCCCCCAGGAAATTTATGTTGAATGAATGGCTACTAGCCCTCACATTTGGGTTTTTAGTCCCACTCAGGCTCTCAGTGAAAAGTCATTGAAACCCATGTGCTATGACAGGCCATAGAGGAAGTCTTGAGCCCTTCATGTGTAGTGGGTTTAATTCTCCTTTTTTCTTAATTTTCACACGCCCCTGCACTTCCTGCTCTTTCCTGAGCCTGGAAGCAGAAGTCCTGAAATACTGAGACAAACTGTTCTTTTGGTTTTTAGAGGCTGGTCAAAACCAGGAGGGACAGGACATCAGAAGCCTGGTTCTCTCTGCCTAGGAGACGAGGGCTAGGTCTTGAGAACTTTGACCATCTTTCTACTCCTACTTTAAATTGGTTGGGCTCAGAAAGGGCAGTCAAGGACCTGCTTTTAGTTGCAGCTTTATTGTTCAATGACAACTCGATGACTTTTCTTTCGACTTCATTTCCCATCCGTAACTGAAAGGATATGTCTTTAGTGGGAGGCAATGCTGATATTTATTTCCTGATTATAGATTTGTGTATGCACTGATGTATTCATCCAACAAATATTTATCGGGCATCTACTTAGATGTCTTTCATGAAGAACCCTTATAGAGCTTGCATTCCCATGGAGGAAGCAAGGTTAAAAAAAATTAAATATGTGGTGTGTTAGAAAGTGAAATGGCTATGGAGGAAATTAAAGTGGGGGCGGTGAGGAAAGTTTGGTTGGGGGTTATTGCAATTTTCATAGGGTTGCGAGGAGAGGCCTCAGGAAGGAGGTGATATTTGAAGGAAGATCTGAAGGAGTTGAGGGAACAAGTCACATGGATATGGGGGAAGAGGGTTCTAGGCAGAGACAACAGCAAGCGCAGATGTCCTGGGGCTGGAAACTGCCTAGCATGCCCCAGGAACAGGAAGGTGGCCAGTGTGGCCGAGGTACTGTCAACGAGGGGAGGAGAGGTAGACGATACAGTCAGAGAGGAAATGGGTTCAGATTGTGTCATAAGGGCTTTGAGAACAGAGGAAGTCTTTTAGGTTCTTCTGTGAGTGAGATGGGGAGACTTTGGAAGGTTTTGAGCAGAGAAAGGAGGTGATCTGGAATAATGTCACGCTGGTTATTTTTGCAGAAGCACTGATACCTCCTACTGACTAGCCTGTGGAAGAGAAGCGAGGGTTAATGCATTTTAGACTCGACTGTGCCTCTTGAACCTCCAATGGCAAGGTACTCCCATTTAAGCAGAGGCCATGAAGTCTGAGAGTATTAGTGACTTCCTCAGTCCTTAGCCATTCTGCTAGTAAGTGGGAGAGGTAGGCGAGGAAGGCAACATAGTTATAGAATGCCTTATGGCTGGGTTCCTTCTAGAGGCTCAAGGAGAGAATCTCTGTCCTTGCCTTTATCAGTGCCCAGAGGCTGCCGACACTCTGTGGCTTGTGGCCTTCTTCCTCCATCTTGAGAGCCAGAAATATCACGTATCTGTGACCCTCTGCCGTCTACTGAGCCCATAGCTGTCCCCCAGGAAATTTATGTTGAATGAATGGCTACTAGCACTCACATTTGGGTTTTTAGTCTCACTCAGGCTCTCAGTGAAAACTCATTGAAACCCATGTGATAGCTCCTACTGAGTCTCTTTCTCCGGCCCTAGCTGTAAAAGATTCTTCACTTTTTTGTTGTTGTTTGATTCAGGGTCTCACTCTGTTGCTCAGGCTGGAGTGCAGTGGCACAATCATGGTTTACTGCAGCCTCCAACTCCTGGGTTCAAGCAATCCTCCTGCCTCAGTCTCCTGAGTAGCTGGGACTACAGGCATGTGCTACCACACCCAGCTTTTTTTTTTTTTTCTGCAGAAGCAGGGTGTTTCTGTGTTGCCCAGGCTGGTCTCAAACTCCTGGACTCAAGTAATCCTCCCGCCCCCACTTCCCAAAATGCTGGGATTACAGACATTAGCCACTGTACCCGGCCTAATTCTACTTTTAAAGATTCATGTGACTAAGGTGGGCCCATTCAGACTCTCCAGAATACTCTTCCCTTCTCAGCATTTGTAACTCTAATCACATCTGAAAAGTTCCTCGGCCCTGTAAGGTAACATATTCATAGGTTCTGGAGATTAGGGTATGGGTATTTTTGAGAGACTGTTATTCCGCCTATCACTAGTCTTAAGTACTTTTCCACATCTTATTATATTAAAACATAATAACTCTAAGAGGTAGGCAAGAATATTATATTATTATTATTATTATTGCCCTATATTGAACAGTTAGTGCTTGTCAAGGAAGTCTGCTAAAAGGTTGCAACAATTAAAGGCAAGTCAGCTTATTAACAACAGGACTCGATGCTTTAAATTAATTAATACATTGTGAGTCTCCAGAAAGTGTGGGTGTGGAAGGGAGTAGGGAATGGAGAGGGCAGACATAGAACACGGCACTTGATCTTGGGTCCTTTGGGGTCTTTGTATATCACTTCGAGCTTAGCAGTCTGTTAACACACTTTGAAAAATGCTCTCAGCCGGGCTCAGTGGCTCAGCCTGTAATCCCGTGCTTTGGAGGCTGAGGTGAGTGGATTGCCTGAGCCCGAGGGTTCGAGACCCACCTGGGCAACTTGGCGAGACCTCATCTCTACAATAAATCAAAAAATTAGCCGGGTGTGGTAGCGCGCGCCTGTAGTTCCAGCTACTTGGAAGGCAGAGGCTGAAGGATCGCCTGAGCCCAGCAGGTCGAGGCTGCGGTGGTTGGGAATGGCCACTGCACTCCAATCTGGGCGACAGAGTGAGACTCCAACTCAAAAAGAAAAAAAGAAAAAAAAAGAAAAAAGAAAAATGCTCTCCCTATACTATAAGCCTTCCACACGGTAGGACTCATCGTCTGTCTATCTACATACCTCTGAGTACTGGCAAAATCCCTGGCCTATTCCAGGCACTGAATAAATATTTTATTCTTGAACTGAACTTTCTTTGTTCCTCATGCCCCATATTTGAGCCCTTTAAATCTCTTTGTTCTATTTCTAACCAATTATGTCTTCTATTGGGCATCATTCATTTGCTTTGAGTAGTGGCAATGCCCAGATAGAAAGAATAATCCCTCGCGTTTTTCTAGAACTTGACACTTACAGAGTATATTTAAGTATATTTACTCATATAACTTTGAAATAACTCTGCAAGACATGTATTCTTAGCTCATTTTATGGACAAGGAAATGGGCTGAGAGAAGTTTTTAGGTCATCTGATGTTATACAGCTGCCTCTGGTGGTATCTCTGCAGAAAATGAGGACTTCTCATTTTATACTTTGTTAGTGTGAAATATTAGTTTCCTGCGGTTGCTAGAACACATGCCCACACCCTTGATGGCTTAAAATGGCAGAAATTTATTCTCTCACACAGTTCTGAAGGTCAGAAGTCTGACACTAATTTTACTGAGTCAAAATGAAAAAGTGTTGGCTGTGTGCTCTGCAGTTCCTCTAGAGACCTTAGTTGAGGGTCCATTCCTTGCATCTTCAATTTGAGGTGGCTGCCGGCACTCCTTGGCTTGTGGCTGGACCAGTCCTATCTTCAAAAGCAACATCTTTGAATCTCTCTATGCTCTGTCTTCACACAGCCTCCTCCTCTGTGTGTCTCCTCCACTCTGTGACAAATATCCCTCTAATAAGGTTGCATGTGATGGCATTTAGGGCCCACCTAATAATCCAGAACAATCTTTCCAACTCAAGTTCTTTAACTTAAGCACACCTGCAAAGACCTTTTTTCCAAGTAAGAGAACACTGACAGGTTCCGGAGATTAAGACCACAGTACTTAATGTTTAAAAAAAAAAAGAAAGAAAAAAGAATCTTTTCTCATATTTTTGTTATTTTGATGGTTACAAAAGTAATTTGTTTCTCTGAGCCCAGGGAAGTTTCTTTGAGCTCAGAAAGTTTCTTATTGAGAAACTTATAACTGTATAGAGATAAAATTAATTAACCATTGGCATTTGGTATATTTCTTTTTCTTTCTTTCTTCCTTTTTTTCCTGCTGTGCCTAAATTTGTGTGTGTGAATACAGTAAGACTTACCCTCTTGGCCTTCTGTTCTTTTCACTTCCACTGGTCTTTTCTCCTGACCACATTCTTCTCTTGAGGTCTGCATAGGCCCCTGAAGGCATTTACATCACATCATTTACAAGTGTTCATTTCACCCCACAGCTTCAACATATATGAATCAGAGGAACAGGAGGAATCTAGTTACATAGCAATTCTTAGAGCTTCCCTAACCATCTCCCTTACTTTTTGTTTGGTTTCGTTTTGAGTTAAGGGCTCACTCTGTCACACAGGCAGGAGTGTAGTGGCACGATCATTGTTCACTGCAGCCTCGACCTCCTAGGCTTGGGTGATCTTCCCACCTCAGCCTCCTGAGTAGCTGGGACTACAGGTGTGCCTCCATGTCCAGCTAATTTTTAAATTTTTTTGTAGAGATGAGTTCTCGCTATGTTGCCCAGGCTGGCCTCAAACTCCTGGGCTCAAGCAATCCTTCCATCTTGGCCTCCCAAAATGTTGGTATGACAGGCGTGAGCCATCGCACTCGACCATCTCCCCTACTTTTAATCAGTTCCCAGGTCCTAGAGGTTTTCTCTGTAAAGTAATCATTTTGATCCCCCCACTTCACACTTTGATTATATTTCTCCCAGGTAATCATGATAACCAGGGCCAGGGTGACAATAACCTCTCTTTCCACCCCATTTGCAGGCTTCTTTCCCCCCTGCCCATCTCCAGTCTATTTTAGCTCCCCTACTCCTCCCCATTTCCATTACATTAGTGGAACATCCTTAGTCTGCTACTCAAGACTGGTTATCCAATAACCCCACTTAATCATCTAACCGACTTGCATTGTACATCCCTGTTAAATAGACAGCAGGGACTTTCTACTTTTGTCTCACTTCCTGGTCTCTGTAGCATTACTCAAGCATTTCTCCCTCTCTGGAATGTCTCCTTTCCCTCCCCCACCCCTTTTTTGGGGGGTTGTTGAAACCCTACCCACCTTTCCCAGCTTATCTCAAATCTCCATGAAGTCTGTCTTGACCTTGCCCGGCAGGCGTGACTTATCCCTGCATTGAGCCTCTTCTATGGGACTTTGGACCTCCACTTGGGGGCTTATCCCATTTTACAGTTACTAGTATGTTTGTCTTTTCTTTCCTACTAAATTATACTCTCTTTAGACCAGGGACTAGGTCTCCCTCTCTGTGAAGTTTCTTATGGCCCCAGCGCGCGCGCACTGCCTTCTGAATGCTGGCCAAGCTGTCGGCAAGAGTACACACAGTCAGAGCAGTGCTTGGCTTAATTGCTGGGGTGAATGAAAGAGCAAATGCCCATGGAAAGGTAACTCGAACCCTTCTGTTTTTCTTTTTTCTTTTTCAAGTCAGGGTCTCATTTTGCCCCCCAAGCTGGAGTACAGTGGCACGGTTATTGTTCACTGCAGCCTCGACCTCCTTGGCTAAGGAGATACTTCTGCCTCAGCCTCCTAAGTAACTGGGCCCATAGGTACACACCCAACTAGTTCTTTCTTTCTTTCTTTCTTTCTTTCTTTCTTTCTTTCTTTCTTTCTTTCTTTCTTTCTTTCTTTCTTTCTTTCTTTCTTTCTCTTTCTTTCTCTCTTTCTTTCTTTCTTTCTTTCTTTCTTTCTTTCTTTCTTTCTTTCTTTCTTTCTTTCTTTCTTCCTTTCTTCCTTCCTTTCTTCCTTCCTTTCTTTCATGAAGTCTCACTATGTTGCCTAGGCTGGTCTCGAACTCCTGGACTCAAGCAAACCTCCCGCTTTCCTACTTCTACCTTCCAAAGTGCTAGGATTACAGGCGTGAGCCTCTGCACCTGGTCTAGAACTCCCTTTGTTTCTGTGAACCATATGGATTTTTATTTTCATATGCCTTTATCTTAGTGATTCACAGACATCAGTTATTTGAGTCATCTTCTCACAACCTTTGCTGTTTCTTCGTACCGCCTCCACTATTATTTCCTTACTATATATTTTTGAATGTATTTACTATTTTTAGCAAGCCTTCTCTTAAGTCATAAAACTCCTTGAAAATGCTGGGTTTGATGTGATACACACGTGTATTAAATAATGGCAAAATAATTAAGCCTCTTTACCACATCACAGTACAAGAATTGCACTTTGAAAAACCCTCCCTGAGACCCTGATAGGACTTAAACAAGGTCACTGCACCGTCTCCTTCCACTAGGCCGTATTGCCTCAAAACACTGGGCCTAGAAATAGAACTTCAAGAGTCCACAGTACTGCACGCTCCATCAGGAGAGAAGCCAGGCCTGCTCACCATCATGTGGTAGATGCTCTATAATTATTTATTGAATCAATGTAGAACTTGGTCATACAGGCACACCCATATGTAAAGTCATATGCTCTGTCAACATTTAGTTCACTCCTGACTTTCCTCCTCAAGATTCCCTCAGTCTTTACTTAATGGGATGGTTTTGGTTTTCCATTATCTTCAGTCTTTGGCTTCACCTGTGAAACTCAGTAAGTTGCCACTGCAGCTGTTGTGCTGAGGCCAGCCGGTCCCTGGCTCGTCGCCTCCTCTGCCACTTCCTTTGGGGCAGCTCCCTCGCTGCTCTGTCCCCTCATATCCACCACATGGCTGTGAAGTACCTCCCAAAATGCAGTGCATGAGAAATACTTCGTAATTCTACCCAGGTCTTTGGATACTTGCTACAGCCAGACACAAGAGCATCCATCTCTGAGAATCTCTCAGGTGTCTCCACAGAAGAAAAAAATTGCTCTAAAGAGATATTATAGATGGAAATGGGGCTGTGGCAGCATCACTCCAGGGCGACAGATCTACTCCAAGTTCCCTTTCATCTCCTTACTCCCAGCCCCTGCCTTTTCCCTCAGAGGAAAAGAGAACGTTGAAATTATTCAATAACTTTGTTCACCGTTTAGTGTTGTTTCATGTTAGACCCAGAGTGGGGCAAAAGCAGACGCCTGTAAGTTGGAGGTGGATTTTAACGGAATTCTTCAGTGGAGTTCTTCATCCTCTTGTTCTTCAGCAACTTGACAGATGGTGGGAGAGAGCGTCTGGTGTGAGAAGTGAGTGCTACCTGTCAAACCCTTGCCTTCCCACCTCAAAGACTAGTGGAGGGAGGGAATGGGGAGGAGAAGGCATGATGGGAGGCCTTAGGCTGAGCATCCCTACCCAGAAAAATCCAAAATCTGAGATGCTCCAAAATCTGAAACTTTTTGAGCACTGACACCCCTAATGGAAAATTCTGCACCTGACCTCATGATGATGAGTCACAGTGAAAATGCTGTCAAAGCTTTGTTTCGTGCACACATTTGTTAAAAATATTGTGTAAAATTACCTTCAGGCTATATGGATAAGGTACATAAGGGAATTTCATATTTAGATTCATCTCTAAGATCTCTCATTATGCATATGCAAATATCCCCAAATCCGAACAAAGTCTGAAATCCAGAACACTTCTGGCCCCAAACTTCTAGGAACAGCATTGATCAGCTTCGGGGTCAGAAAAAGAGGAGCTTTTTTTTTTTTTCCAAGTCTCAGCTTTGCCAATGCTAACTTGTACCTTCCTAACCCTTTTTTCTGACATTGCTCCCACCAAGGATATAATGAAGGGAAATCATCTTATCATAGAGTATGGCACATAGCGGGCTCTCAGAAATTCTGGTTCCTTTCTCTTTTCTGCTAAATAGCCTTGTGTCATGTGTGACCAACTTATTCTGGCCTCTTCTCCCCTTCCATTAACATTTGTAGTGTCTCCCAATGCTGTGAGCTACTAAGTTGAAACAGATGCATATGTAGTGTCTTGAAGTCTTTATAAAGCTTCAAATCCAAATGTGCTTCCTTTTTCTTCTCTTTTTTTCTTCAGAGGGTTCTTGCTCTGTTTTCCAGACTGGAGTTCAGGGACACAATCATGGCTCACTGCAGCCTCAAACGAATGGTCTGAAGGGGTTTACCTCTTCAGTCTCCCTAGTAGCTGGGATTACAGGCTTGTGCCATCACCCCTGGTGAACTTTTTTGATTTTTTTTTTTTTTTTGTAGAGATGAGGTCTTGCTGTGTTGCCCAGGCTGGTCTTAACTCCTGGGCTCAAGCAATTCTTTTACTTCAGTCTCCCAAAGTGCTGGGATTGCAGGAATGCGCCACTGTGCTGGGCCAAACGTGCTTCTTAATGGAGTTCAAATTCTGTCATGATGTTTACAGGTAGATTCCATGCAGCGGAGGGGGTGTTGAGCCTTTAGGTCTTTGGCCTGCCTTTCAGTTTAGAGAGTCTATAATTTGGTAATCTTTGGTTTCATATCATAGATAGAATAGCCACATAATTTACTGGTTAAACTTGGAAACTTTTGAGAGTGAGTGTGCTATTAAAACTACACCTGGATAGCAGGTGTCCACCAGGACTCTCAGGCAAATGGGGTGTATTTTTACCCTAATTAGGGTGCACATTGTTACCTACCCAACTTCCTTGCATTTTTCGTTTATTTGTTTGTTTGTTTTGTTTTGTTTTTTGAGTTGGAGTCTCATTCTGTCGCCCAGACTGGAGTGCAGTAGCCACCCCCGTCCACTGAAGCCTTGACCTGCTGGGCTCTGGCGATCCTTCCGCCTCAGCCTTCCAAGTAGCTGGAACTACAGGCGCGCACTACCACGCCCGCCTCATATTTTGATTTATTGTAGAGATGAGGTCTCACCAAGTTGCCCAGGCGGGTCTCGAACCCACGGGCTCAGGCAATCCACTCACCTCGGTCTCCCAAAGCGCGGGATTACAGGCTGAGCCACCGAGCCCGGCTCTTCCTTGCATTTTGAATCAGCCAGTTCTTCTTTCCCTCTTCAGCTGATGACACTTGTTATGTAGGTAGGTCCTTCTGGAAGGAAGGTTAAAGCTGTGTGGCACGGGGTACGTGGAAACAGCATGCCAGATATACATAAAGAGACAAATGAAAGTCAGAGGGTGAGCCAATCCAGGATCCAGATAGCCTTGCAGTTCCTCCATGCCCCACCCCTCCCCTTCATGCCCTCGGCCTGCAGCCTCCATGACAACCAGCTGTGGGGGGACATGTCAGGCCAGGGAAAGGCCAACCAGATGCTGCTCCTAGAAAACCCAGGCAAAATTTGACATCTGTTTGTGGTCTCAATGGCTGGCTCTGATGTTCCAGATTCATGAGGATGGAAATGAAAGAAAGGACTTTCATCACCTGGTCCTCAGGTACCCGGTGAGCCTCTCAGTTTTCTCTGGGGACCAGGATGCTTAGCAGGTAGCTTAAACTTTACAAAGAGTGCTGCCCTCTTTGTAAACAGAGGGTGGGATGTGGGAGGCAGTCTCAGAAGTCCTTAGAAATGCTTTGGGGCGAAGAGGAAGGAGCGCTGGGATTCTAGTCAGTAGAACTTGGGTCTCCTCTCTGCTGTAGAAAAGCCTCCGTGTCCTCACCTGGAAATTGGGGATAACCAATGTCTCCATCAATGTCTACTGTGCAGAGTCATTGGAAAGATGAGTTAATGAACTTGGAAGAAACTTACAAACTGCAGATCCCTATACAGATGCCAGGGGCCATCATCATTGGAGATCCTTAATTCAAACTTTTGAATTTACAGATGAAAATCTGAGGTCCAGGGAGGTCAAGAGTCTGGCTCAGTGTTGACAAATCCTTTGTTAGAGAGGGATGTCTATAGCACGTGTGTGTGTGTGTGTGTGTGTGTGTGTGTGTGTGTGTGTGTGTGTGAGAAGTTGACTGAGAAGGCAAAATTTAAGAAAAATAGAAAGCCAGAGACAAATCAAGGGGCAAAAATATTTTCAGGGAGCATCATTTAAATCTGTGCTAGACGAGATGAGAAAGATGATGCTGTGGTTATTTTTGGCTATTTTTTCGGGCAGCAGGAGCCTTCACATCTTTTATTCCTCATTGCCACAGGCACTGACGAGAGCTGATTTCATCTGGCCCTTTTCATCCTGAGGCTTTAAGGCTATAGCCGATTATACCAGTAATCCAGCTCTGTCATTCTCTGATTAAAAATGCTCGTGTGCCTGGCCTGTCCTGCTCTGACACTAGCACAGGCAATGGGGGCTTGGCAAGGTTGGAAAAGGATATGAGGGCCAGAGAAAATCTATCTTAAGTGGAAGAGGGTTGAGGCAGCTTAGCAGAGAAATTAAGAGCACAGACTCTGGAGCCAGGCTGGCTGGGGAAGAATCGCATTTTGTCTCTCATCATTCTGCCGCCTCAAGCGAGTTACCAAACCTTTCTGTGCCTTGGTTTTCTCATCTGTAGAATGAGAAGATGAACAGTCTTCACATGATGTGAAGTTACTACATTTCAAATGTGTTAGAAAGGTGCCTGGCACATATTCAGCTCTGCTTATTGTTTGCTATTTTATTTAAAATAGAATAGAGTGTCGTCCGTGGAGTAGTAGAAAGAACACAAACTTTGTCATCAGGCAGACTTGCATTCGAATCCTGATTTCACAATTCTTTTCTACTAACATTGATATTTTTCTGATTATAAAAGGCATATGTGTTTAGAGTAGAAAATTTAGAAAATACAGGAAGTAGCGACCAGCCCCAAATCTAGCACATGCAGATGGCCACCAGGTTAGTGTTTTGATATTGGTATGATATTTGCACTGGAGTCTGGTTCTTTTGCCTGGTGGCTTGTTTGGCTTATATTATCCCCCCTCTGATTGTATATCTTTTGGGGAGATATCCAGGAATCATTTGAGGACAAGGAACTGTGAATGCCTAGTAAAGAAAATATTTTTTAACAGTGATGAGACCTTTAATATATAACTCAGAGCCTTTGATCTACAGACTTTTTACAGTTCTCTGTTCCTGACATTTAGGAGCTTAGGTTTCTAGTGATATAGCATGCCAAGCATGTAGATTGAAACTCATAAATTCCTTCTTCCAACTTCCCTGCTATAATTACTTGGCCGCCCACTTTATTGTTGTCAATTGCCAAGTGTGGCGAGTGAGTGACAGGTAGATTATTGGTACCTGCTGCAGGTCACACTTTTGCTGGGTCTGAGCATTTTTGTTTAATGCTCCACGAGAAGACCATCAATGGGTAACAGAGTAGACGTAATAGGAGAAGTCCACTGGGTGATGATTTGGCAGCTCCAGGAAAGTTGTAAATTAGGCTGTCAGAAGGAGACTTTCTGGCAACTCAGTGAACAAACACAAGGTGTGAGGTGGCCAGAAGTTGTAATAAGCTAACTTTCTCTTTCACTGGCGGTTTCTTCTTGTTGGTTTTTCGGTGAAGTGGTTAGACGTGTTAACTATCACCCAAACAGAATATGGACTGTTCTGGGCTTAGGGTTGTAGTAGTGACCCACAGTGGTCTGTATATCTGCAAATGTGCAGATCCACAAGTTGGAGCAGTCTTCCCTGAACTTGAAGGACAGTGGACAGCGTAACCAAATCTATTCCTGGTCACTGTCCATGAGCCATGGCACACGAATGAAATGTCCCTGTCATTTTAGTGACTCTGTTGGACTGTCCACAATAACCCACTCTCTCTGCTTTTACCTTCAAGGAGAAGATACCCTATAATGGAAAATCATGACACAGATTGTATAGAGATCTAAAAGGGGTTCCTCTTTCTTCTTCCATTTAGTGAGCAAACTAAGCCTTGGCATGTCTAGTGAATCAGATTGCATAAGTTAATTTCCTTATATTTTTTAGTCACTGTAACTAACATCAATTTGCACTGAAGGTGAAGTGATAAATGGGACTATCTTTCTCACTGAGGCCCATGTCAATATGACCAAGTACTCACTTTCATTAAGGTGGCCACACATATGATTTGTCTAGGGCAGTCATAGGTTATGCCTCTTGTTCTAATCAATATGTACTTATAACCCCCCCGTTCATTTTCAGACATGTCCCAGTTAGAATAATAAATTATATGAGCCCCCACAATGTGAAAGAAATCTGAATGAAGCCCTCCAACACAAAGCTGCTTCGCTTAGAAAAATTTCCATTATCTCTAAAAGATCCTTGGCCTTGGGATCATGGTCTGATTTCTTTTATCTCTCTAGCAATATTCCTCCCCAATCAGCACTCACTGCCTCGTAGCACATTGTTTTTCAAACTTTTTTCAGCAGCAGAATCCATTTTTTTTTCAGATGAAAAATTAGGCAGAGCTCCAATGCTTAAAACAGATCAAGTGCAGCTTTTCCTGGTGGAAGGGGTGGGGGGGGGGCCTCAGATACTCACATATTTGGCCTCTCTCTTTCTTTCCTTCTGGTATGGGTTTCTACTGACTCTCATGACTTTGTGGAACACGGATTAAAATTACCGTCAGCATATGCTACCATCACTTTAAAGTGTTACCACTTTCTAGACTGAATATTTTTGTTCCCTAGTAAAGTTAGGTTACTGATGCAGTATGTATTGAAGCTTGGCACTGGTTGATAATGATCAGGTTTTTAAAAAAATATTACCCCAGGTCTCAGCCTCAGTTCTGAGTTAGGCTTCTTCCATGGCCTTGATTCTTCCAATCAATGGAATCTCGACTGCTTGCTCTGATGTCCTCCGCACGGAACATAGCTGAGAAATGACCACACCCAGGTTTGTTTTACCAATCACAGGTTTCCTGGACCCCGACTGTGGTAACTCCCTGATCTTACCTGTCCCTTTCGGGGCCCTTCAGCTTAATTCTGACTTTATGGCTTCTCCTCTGTAGTCTTAGAAGTCTAGTCTACTACGAATCTGCATTTCGGATCATGGACAAAGACTTATTTTCTCTTCATGGTCTCGAATCTTGAACAGAACAGTCTAAGTCTCTCTTTTGTTGAGTCTTCAGTCTGTTTGAAAAGTCTGTATCTTCAAAAATGCCTCCACTGAACCTACCATACACATCAATGCATTAAAAACCTTCCTTCGCGGAATTTCAGGAGTCCCTACCAGATTTGCCAGTTCCATTATTTTAGACATCTTATCCAAGTACAGTCTTTCATCAGAAACAGCCATATAAGTACTATTCCACACTATATTTCAACCACAGTTGACTTACCAGCCTGAGGGTCCCCATCAATTCTCAACGATCCTAGGGATCAGGTTATTTTTTTGGGCACAGATCCAAAACATCCAGGCGAGAATTCAATATTAAGCTGGCCTCCCTGGGATGTCATTAAGGGGGTTTAGTTACTGAAACACCCAAGGATATTGTCACAATACAACAATTTCATTTAAAATGTCTTCATACCCCAGACCCTGGTGACTGCTGCGTTATAAATCTCTAGTGCCCTTGGGGTGGGGGTGGGGAAAGGGCTTATCAGGCATGGATGCCTTTGCTTATTTGATTGTTTCATTCAAACACGTTTAGAATAAGGCATTTTCTTGACGGCTAATTTGAAGTACTAGTAATTATTACAGATGTATAGAAATATTCAAAGGTTTTCTTTAATTACTTCTTGCTTAGGACATTTGTGGAAAAGACATTTAGACTTTGAAATATACATTCATATATATTGCACACTGAACAGAAAAATTGGCTTGAATTTGAAGAAAGGGATAATTTTTATGTACTTAATAAGTATTGGTCATGCAATTCCTCAGGCCTACACACTCTTATAAGAGGGAGGAATCAATAAATGATTTCAACTTAAACTAAAGAACAGGATTTGTCAACCTGGGCACTATGGACACTTTGGGCCACATGATTCTTTTTTTGCTGGGGGCTGTTCTGGGCATTGTAGAGTTTACCAGCATTCTCTTTACTTCTACCCATTAGATGCCAATAATACTCTCTCCCCAGGCCACCAGATGTGACAATCAAAACTGTGTCCAGACATTGTCAAATATCCTTCGGGGAGTTTAATCACCCCTGGTTGAGAACCACTGCCACAGAAAGATGGGGAAAAGATTCAGAGTTGGAGATGGAACCGTTTATGGCACCACTGTGACTTCAGCTCCTGTCCCATCCATCAGAGGTGATGAGGGTCAGGAGTTTACTTGCTTGCTGAATGAGGCAACATGGAGCTATGAGAAGTTTCCTCCCAAATGACCTTGGGATCTCTTTTAAATTTCACCTTTTGCAGTTTTTTTTTTCATCTTTTGCCTTTAGAAGTAAACCCCCTAGGGAAAGCATGCAGACTTCTAAAATTCTAAGTAGCTGATATTATTTTTATACATTCCAAAATCAATAGTTCAGGGATGTGCTCATATCTGTTAGCTTTTGCTTCTCAACAAACCAGTCCAAAGTTTAGTGGCTGAAAAAGACACTTATTATTGCTCACACACCCAGTTGGCTGGGGTTCAGCTGATCTAGGTGGGAATTGACTGGGCAACTCTGCTTCTGGATAGAAGCTGGCCCGCAGACCTCTCCTTGTCCTTCCTTGTCCCTCTCATCATTGTCCTGGGACCAGTGGGCTACTTGGGACATGTCCATATCCTGGTGACGGCAGAGGTATAAGAGAACAAGCAGAAACATGTAAGGTCTCTTGAGACCTAAGCTCAGCACTAACATACCAGATAGTTGTGCTTCATTCTACAGGCCAAAGCAAATCACATGGTTGCCCCTTTAGAGGGAAAAACTGCAAAGTCATATGGCAAAAGGCATATGGACATGGGGGTGGGAGGGTGTGTCGGGGGTGGAGGAGAAGAACTCTGGTCAATGACACCATCTACCGTTGCTCTTATTTTGGAGTAAATAGCTAGGCTTTTATATAATATCAGAAATGAGCTTCTTAATTTTGCTGGGCACCTCTGTAATGGGAATATAATCACAGGACCATTTTAAGAATGGAATCATCTGATAGGAAAGAGTGAGCCAAACAAACTTATCTGAAATTTTATTTTAACTCCAGTTAGTGCAATCTTGCATGAATTAAGCAGCATTATATTTCTGTCGCTTTTAGAAAATGGAAAAAGCTGGATTTGTCCAAAATGGAGGCAGAGAGGAAAGGCATTTTCAAAGATGTTTGTGAGATTAAAATGCAAAAACACCTATTTTTAAGGATTGGCAGATTGCAGATGTGTTGGCCAGAGGAATGTTGAGTGAAAATCTCTGGAATGTTTTAGCAACCTTTTAAATTTATTGCCAGGAAATGTGTGCTGCTTGCCTTCTCTGCATCTTTTCAAAAGGTCTCTTGTAAATCCAGTCAAGTCTGGTCCAGGTAGGGAAGCTTGGAAACAGTGATAAGTGAAAGGCATTCTCCACAGCTGTGCCGGGAGCCCCAGCCTGGCCAAACACCGTTAATATGTAACCCGAATCTGACCACTTCTTTTATGTTTACATTTGGTTTCAGTATTATTTTTAACTGGTGAAAGAGTAGTTCAAAGTCTTTTTTTTTCTTGGCTCTTACCATAATCTCTCAAGGCTCAGTAGCAGAATGGCGGTGAGTCACGTCAGGGGGATTGAAATCTAGTGGAATTAAAAATCACTTATCTTATTACACATGTGAATGTGCTAAGGTGGATGCGTCGGGGTGTGTAAAGATAAGACATTATGTCAGAAATAGCCTTCAAGTATTTATTCTGAGCCCCTGAGATTTAGAGAACCATCTTCTACATGTTTGGCCCAATTCATCAAAAATGGGTGAGTGCTAAATACCTATTAGAGGGGCTCAAAAACAATGAAATAAACCATACCAATATGCTGATCATAATAAGTGCTGGAGAGAATACAGAACAATGGACACTCTCAAGTACTGTTCTTAGGAATGCCAATATGGAAAACACTTTTGCAGTTCCTTATTAAGTAAAGTACATGCTTACCATGGAACCCAGAATCCCACTCCTAGGTACTGCAAGTAAATTAAAACTATGTTCATACAAAAACCTCTATGTGGATGTTTATGGTGGCTATAGGCACAATCAGCAAATATATTTTATTTGGTGAATGGATTAACAGACTGTGGTACAGCTACACAATGGATAATTACAGCAATAAATAGAAATGAACTACTGCTATATAAAACAAGATGGTTGAAGCTCAAAGACATTATGTTAAGAAAAAGAAGCCAGACTCAGGAGGCTATAAACTGTATGATTCCATTTATATGACAACCTGAAGAAAGGCAAGCCTATAGGAAAAGAGAACATACCGATGGTCACCAGAGGTTAGGGGCAGGGGCTATATATAAAGGGGTAACCTATTTTGGGGGTGATGAAATTGTTGTATGACTTAACTATGGTAGTGGTTACATGATTGTATATGTGTGTGTCAAAACTCATAGAATTGTGCATTAAAAAAAGATGAGTTTATATCCAAATAAGCTAATTTTTAAAACATGTGTGGTTCATTTTCCCCTAGAACCTCCTTTTTTTTTTTTTGAATTGGAGTCTCACTCTGTCACCCAGACTGGAGTGCAGTGGCATACTCCCAGCCACCGCAGCCTTGACCTGCTGGGCTCCAGCGATCCTTCTGCCTCAGCCTTTCAAGTAGCTGGAACTACAGGTGCACGCTACTATGCCCGGCTAATTTTTTTGATTTACTGTAGAGATGAGGTCTCGCCAAGTTGCCCCGGCGGGTCTCGAACCCGCGGACTCAGGCAATCCACTCACCTCAGCCTCCCAAAGCGCGGGATTACAGGCTGAGCCACCGAGCCCGGGTGAACCTCCTCTTTCCACATCTGTAAATGTAACATAGATAATGGGATGACCACTTAACTCATGCCTGCTTCTTTGGAAATTGTTCCCTGCCCCTAATCCCCTGCTGGAAGGGTGAGCTTAGACAATACATCTTCCAGGTGATTCTGTACCCAGATCCCATTTGATGGGACCATGGGCAGATATCTACCCTGAATTGAAACAGTAAGATGCTGTCTCTGGAGACTTTGTTCTAAGAGACATTGAAACCACAGTCCAGAGGGTGTAGATTTTGGCTAGAAGATTTGTTTTGTTTGGCCTGCACAGTGTTTAAAGAAAATTAGTTGCCAACATTAAAAAATGGGAGATTTCACATAAAAATCCAGATTTCCGGCTTCTCTTAAAGAAATGGGAGGATCCGGTTAAACGGACCCGAGTTCCTGCATGAAGACAATGGCTGGGGCTGAGTTCTGCTACGCTGTTCACACTCTCCATCAACACAGCTACCACTCCCTGCGTGGAGGCGAGTGGTGACTGTGCTTGTGCTGTTAGGTGACTTATATCATGGTGTTAAGGGAAATAGGAAATATTTCTTGCATTTTCTCTATCAAAACTAGAAAAACAAAAAGATAGATCATATTTTACGAAAGATGGGAATAGGCATATTACTTTGTGAAAGTGACGACTCTCCTAGTGGCTTATAATCAGCAAAGTGAATGTGTCTGCTGAAAGAATACACAAGCAAGGCGCCAAGCTATAACATCTACAAAAAATGGTAAACATTTACTGGTCTAAACTTCGCTTTTCTGAAACAAACATGACTCTGCACTCATCTGTGTTGCCCGCCGGGCCTTACGCTGCCCTTCCTGTCCAACGGTTTTTGAGGAGTAGCATGATAAGTTTGTAGAAAGTTGAAGATAAATAAGTACCATGGTGACCTATATCCATGTGCAAGCTGGCATCACTGGGGAGGAGGAACTGGGGGCTGTGTGTGTGTGTGTGTGTGTGTGTGTGTGTGTGTGTGTGTGTGTGAGAGAGAGAGAGAGAGAGAGAGAGATTGAAGGAGGGAGAGACATTAAGGGAAAGGGAAGGGGGAGAAATTAAGAGGAAGAAAGATTGAAAAAGAGTAGGAGAGAGAGAGAGAGAGAGAGATTGAAGGAGGGAGAGACATTAAGGGAAAGGGAAGGGGGAGAAATTAAGAGGAAGAAAGATTGAAAAAGAGTAGGAGAGAGAGATAGAGAGGGAGAGAGAGAGATACAGAGAGAGAAACAGAGAGAGATTGAGAATCAGAGGAAGAGAGAGACTGAGAAAGATACATATGTTCAGAGGCAAGTATAAGTGATTTTTTTCTTCAGTCACTCATACTAAAGAAGTTGGGGCCGGGCTCGGTGGCTCAGCCTGTAATCCCACGCTTTAGGAGGCTGAGGTGAGTGAATTGCCTGAGCCTGCAGGTTCGAGACCCGCCTGGGCAACTTGGTGAGACCTCATGTCTACAATAAATCAAAAAAATTAGCCGGGCGTGGTAGCGTGCGCCTGTAGTTCTGGCTACTTGGAAGGTTGAGGCAGAAGGATCGCTGGAGCCAAGCAAGTCGAGGCTGCAGTGGCTGGGAGCGGTCACTGCACTCCAGTCTGGGTGACAAAGTGAGACTCCAACTCAAAAAGAAAAAAAAGTTGGGATTATAACCTAAATCCTCCTATCAGTGCTTCTCAACCTTTAATGCGCACAAATCCTGGGGAGATTGTGAAATGCCCATTCTCATTCAGCAGGTCTGAGATGAGGCCTGAGATTCTGCATTTCTAAAGAGATCCCTGGTGATGTCAACGCAGCTGACCAGTGGACCACAATCTGAGCTGCAAGGTGTCAAGATATAACATCTGCAAAAAAAAAATGGTAAACATTTACCAGTCTAAACTTTGCATTTTGGCTATCTACTCTCCATCGAGGAAATAGTAAAATCAGTTGATGATCACTTAACTAAAAAATATCACTTTTCTTGAACAAGGGACTGTTCAAAGGGTAGTGGGTGCTGGCACTCTGGAAAGAAAGAATAATCTTATAATTAACTGGCCGACATCTTGAGAAGCCATCTGGGACAGTAGCCCAGCTAGGCAGGCGACTGTATATCCTCCCTGCTTGGTGTTGGCTGCTTTGCTCTGTGGCCTTAGGCAAATCAGCACAGTCTCTGCCTTCTCACCACACCAACAGGAGGTGAGTTTTTGACCTTGTAGGCTATTTTGAAAGATTTAATTAGCATTTGTGAAAGCTTGCGAGATCTATGGAGGAAAGGTACTTCAGAAGAACACAGTAATTTATAGTCGCTATCATCATTTCATTACTGGTTTAGCTGATACGCCAGGCAACTCAGTCTGATAGGAGCAGTCTCTACAATGTACAACCCCTTCATGGTTAAAAATACCACGTGAGGTACATTACAGCTATCTGTGGTAGAAGATAAATTGTGCTTCTTTGCACAAGCCTTGCTATTACTCAGGTGTCTACCACTTCAGGTTTTAATTTGGTAATTTTTTTCACATAATGAAGGAAGAGTCTCCTTTTAATTGTGTCTTTCTTGCAAACATGGCCCACTGTGATGTGTATTTAAAATTCGGGGGCTGTGCTTTAAAGAAATGTTTTCTCATTTTTCTTTCTCTAAATCAGCAGTCTAGAGAAGTTCTGTCCAAAGAAACACAGTATGGCTACATAAGCAATTTGAAGCATTCCTAGTAGCCACATTAAAAAAAAAAATCAGATAAAATTAATTTTAAATAATTTTACTTTAACCTATTTTTTCTAAAATATTTTTAAATATGTAATTAAGAGAAAATTATCAATGAGATTTTGTCCTTTTTTGATACTGTCTTTCAAATTTGGCATATGTTATACTTACAGCATATTTCAAATGGCATGCTAAATTTTCATTAAGGAATAGTTCATCTTTGTTTAAACTTCCTAAAGTTTAGTTGAAAATGTAGATTGACATATCCAAGTAGTTCCAAACATCCTTAAATTTTCCTCTAACTGAATCAAGTACCAGGTTTTAAATGTAAATGTCAATTATAAAACAAAATAAAATTTAAAGATCAGTTCCTTGAGGGTGCTGGTCACATTTCAAGGGCTTGATGTAGCCACATGTGGCTAGTGGCTATGCTGTATTGGACAGGGCAGGACTAGACCCGCAGGTGAGGGCTGCTGATGCCATGGGAGTGCAGAAATCTTATTCCTGCCCCACACTGGCAGCTTATGTGTGTTTTTGTTGATTGAGTTGCCTCGGCAGACAAACCGCGTCGATGTGGTGAGAAGACCTTCCTTCTGTCAATACATATTGTTTGCCTTCTACTATTTAGAGTATTGCTGTTTATGTCTCTTCTGCCTCTCAAAAGGGCCCATATTTTCCAGTGGGACCTTGCAGAGATCCAAGCTGGGCGCCGCTAGACTGAAACAGCATCTACCCACCTACGACTCCACTTATCCATTCAACAAATATTTACAAAGTAAGTTTCTGTGCCCAGCCCTACTAAGATCCAGGGATTGCTTCAGCCATGAGAAAGGATGACAGGGTCACTGCCCTTATGAGACTTAATGTCTAGAAGTTGTGGACATTAGATGGAATCATACAAATAATGAATTACAAGCAATATGCTATCTGTTTTTTAAAAAAGTCTAGGTCCTCATGAGATCATGTAACTAGGGGACCTAATCCAGTCTGGAAGATCAGTAAACCTTCCTTAAGAAAGGGCTGGGAAGGCTGGGCATGGTGGCTCAAGCCTGTAATCCCAGCACTGGGAGGCCGAGGCAAGAGGATTGCATGAGCCCAGGGATTCAAGACTAGCCTGGGCAACTTGGCGAGACCTCGTTCCTACACTAAATCAAAAAATTAGCCGGGCGTAGTGGCATGTGTCTGTAGTTCCAGTTACTTGGAAGGTTGAGGCAGAAGGATTATCTGAGCTCAGCAGGTTGAGGCTGCGGTGACTGTGAGTGTGCCACTGCACTCCAGCCTGGGCGACAGAGTGAGACTCCGACTCAAAAAAAAAAAAAAAAGAAAACGAAAAAGAAAAAGGGAGGGGGAGCAGCTGGGAGAGGGATCTATCCTAGGCAGAGGAGACAGAAGTTTCAAGAAAAGTGACCAGGTAGGGTGGTTAGAGTGTGATGAGCCAAGAAGGATGGAGAGATGGGAAAAGGTTAGATCTGAGGGGCCTTGAAGGCCCAGTGAAGGAATTTAGTCTTTGTCCTAACAAACTCAAACTGGACATAAGCAAAGGCTTGTGTGTGTGTGTGTGTGTGTGTGTGTGTGTGTGTGTGTGTGTGTGTGTGTGTTGTGTGTGTGTGTGTGTGTGTGTTGGAGTCTCACTCTCACTCTGTTGCCCAGGCTGGAGTGCAGTGACACGCTCCTGGCCACAGTAGCCTCGACCTGCTGGGCTCCGGCTATCCTTACACCTCAGTCATCCAAGTAGGAACAATAGGTGCGCACTACCACACCCGGTTAATTTTTTGATTTATTGTAGAGACGAGGTCTCACCTTGTTGCCCAGAGTGGTCTCGAACCCGCGGGCTCAGGCAATCCTCTTGCCTCATCCTCCCAAAGTGCTGGGATTATAAGCGTGAGCCACCGCACCCAGCCACCAAAGGCTTGTTAGGAAGAATAATCTGATGAGAGTTAGCGTTCCCCTTTTAGGTTTTACAAGGTGGTATGTGGCTGATCTTCCCTGTGACTGCCACCTTAAATTCAGCCCCAGTTGAAAATGACAGTGGAAGCAGAATAGCACCTTCCTTTCATTGCCTAGAAACAGCCCCCAGAACTCTCAGAGAAAGAAAGACATATTTATAAAGGTAGTGAGGACAAAGGCAGTCTGATAGCTCCAGGAGAATGACATAACAAAGCAAAACAAAACAAAAACCACAAGGAACAAACAAAATCCTGCGTATTTAAATTTAATTTAAATCGAGTTGTCATCTTTCACCATTATTGTATTGCTTTATTATCACTATTGGTACTAATGCTAACAGTGGTGACGTTTGCAAAAATTTATGGAGGGTCCTTGTTTGCCAGTTGGTACATATATATGCATAGTAGTTTTAATCCACAAAATACCCTGTCTGCAAGATAGATAATATGATTCCCATGTGACGTGATATCCAAGGAATGAGAGTTCACAAAGGTGAAACAAAAGGTCCAGAGTTGAGTCCACAGTCAGGGTGGAGTCGACACTGGAAGGCATATTTGTCTGGCTTCCAGGCCCTGATGTGTCCACGTCATCCCACCTCTGGTAGGTGAGTTCAGGTAAATTCTGACTCGTGCATCTGAGCAAACAATGTGGATGGGCTTAGACAGGAACAACACCGCTCACTTTTGTGACAGAAGCCATGGGTCAATAGCTGTGTTATAATGTTCAGTACTTGCTGACACTGGATAGACTCGCCCTCTTTTTTACACCTGACCCAAAAGTTATTTTTAGCTATTTTCAGTCACAGATAGGAAGCTACCTAGGTTCCATGTTTTTCCTCCTCCCCTCTCACCTTCTCTGAGTTCTTAACATTTTCTTTTTTCCTCTTGCTGCCCTGCAGGTCAGTTGCTCTGCTTTTGTTGACTTGAAAGCTGTGCTCTCTTTCTGTGGTTTGTGCAAGAGCTCAGCAGTCTGTACTGAGCATGACTCCCTTCCTCTTCTCTGGTGGCATGTGTGGGCAGCCTCTACTGACACAGGCCAGACATATGTTCTAGGTCTAAGGTGTAACAGAGCTCACAGAGAGCACGGAGGAAAGGCCCCCAGCAAAAGGAGCTGCTGTGTGCATTTAGGCAACACCTTCCTGCCAAGCAGAATACTTGGGCCTTTAAATCTACTAATCTCTGTTATTGGTCTCAGAGGAAGGAAGGTGTCTACCTTAACCCCACACTAGAAACTAGCTTGATTTAACAGTTAAGGATGTAAATCAAAAGGCTTGTTCAAACTTCATTTATCCCACAAAACATTACTAAGCACCTGATGTTGTCCAGGAATGAATCTTGGTGCTAGTATATTCTATTACAATGTACGAAACTGATTAAAAATAAACACGCAAGCAAGCCAACAATGACAACAACAACAACAATAAACCCTAGCCAAATGTAGCTTTTATTCTAAATAGGGGTAAATAGACAATAAGCAAAATAAAACAAAATACATAGTATGGCTGATGACGACAAAAAAATAAAACAGGAGAATGAGATGGGAGTGTTTAGGGTAGTCAGGGAAGGCTTCATCAAAAGGATGGCATTTGGACAGAGACGTGGAAGAAGTAAGGGAAAAAATGATGGGGAAATCTGGGGAAACAGCATTCCAGGCAGAGGAAACAGTAAGTGCAAAGGTCCTAAAGCAGGAGTGTGTCTGGAGTTTTCAAGCACAAAGAGGCCAGTGTGGCTGAAGCTGTGCGGAGTAGGGGATAGGGTTGGAGAGATCACTGGAAGTGTACAGGGCCTTGAGGTCACTGTTAAGACCTCTGGCTTTTCCTTTGAATGACATGAAAAGCCACTGCAGGTTTCTTAGTAGAAAGTAGCATTTTTCAGGACCAACAGTGTGGAAAACAGTGCATAATACTAGGACGGCAGCAGGCAGGATAATCAGAAACCCACTGCAATCATGCACGTGGATAATGCTGAGTGATGGTGGAGTTAGACAAGGAGAGAGCAGGGGAGTGGTGAGTAGAGGCTGAATTCCACATATGCTTTGAGGAGCAGCCAACAGGATTTGCTGATGAATTGGATAAAGTGGATTGTTTGAAGTCTTTTTTTTTTCCTCCCGACCCAAAAGTCTTTTTTAGCTATTTTCAGGTGCAGATGGGAAGCTACCCCCGCCCAGGTTATGTATTGCCTTAGGTTAGCTACTTCTTAGTCTCTTTCAGATCATGTTTTAATTTTTCATATTATACAAGTAAACCATCATTCTATCCTTCTTGTAAAAAATCCTGTAGTACAAAATGAAAACCCATTTCTTCCCTCAGCATTCTTCCTTTCCAAGGAATAGGTAATCCCTGTTATGTTTAACTTTGTTCTATGCATTTATATGTATGAAAACATACAGTTTTATGTGTTTATGAAAATAGAACCATACTGTTCACATTGACTTTTCCTTAATATGTCTTGAAGATCTTTCCAGATTAGTACTCAGAGATCCATCTCATTCTCCTAAATTGCTCAGGAAGTCCTCATGAAATGTATCTGACTCATCTCGCTCCTTTCTCCCAAGCACTGTCTAAATTTGGGAATCAAAGACAGGCACCCACATGCCCTAGGCAGAGAATCTACTTCCAGAAAACATCCACAAGATGACATTTTAGAGTTGAGGGAATGAGCCCAGCATGCACAGCCAACCTGTATGAAACGTCTTTCTTGTTCTTGGAGGGGATCAGAGGTGCCTTGAGTCATTTTAGGTTTGAAAGTGCTTTTACTGTGGAAAACTCTTGGGCATTTTGAGCTCTTGGTTTTCTAATGTCTCACTTCCTGGCATGTGTGGCTAGAGAAAGTTAAAAAGTCAAGGGCGGCTTGGCAATTAGATGGTAAGCAGATTCAGTAAGGCAAAATAGAACCTCCAGTTCAACAAGAATAAGTGATGCAAATGGGGAGACAGAGGGCTCTATCAATGTATGGTTTTTGCTTGGTGATTAAAATCTTGCGTTTATTATAATTTACTGTAATTGCATAGGTCATGCCTCAAATTGTAGGTAAATTACAAAATACAGAAAAAAATGAAATGATAATCCCCAGAAAGCTTCCATGTAAAGACACTCTTTGGGTGTTTTTACAAGAGTATTAGAAATTGACGTCTGCGGCTTGTCTGTCTTATGTAGCCACCGTAGACAAGCTGCTGACTTTGCCTGCTTCCTCTGCTCTGTGTGTGTGTAAATACATCATGAGACAGGTAGGAGGGAGCACAAACATCCTGTTGGAAAACCAGCTCCAGGGGTGTTCTTTCCAGGGCGGGGGCCTCCTCATATAGAAAGCAATGCTATCATGCTAGAGGAAGTCGAGTTAGTGGACCAGTGTTTCCAGCAGTGGGGAAAACGCTCAAAACTCAACTGTTGCCTTGCCTTCTGCTCTTCTGGCCCCCCATAGAGGCATGAGCTACAATCGCGACTTCTTCTCATGTTTGTTCACCTGTTTTCAATTAATGGCGGGGACCTAGTCCCTTAGCTCAGTTGGGTTGGTACCTCCAAGACAGGAGACATAGCCAGGTAGGGAAAAGGAGCAGGGCCGCAAGACACACTGGAGCTCAGTTCTTCCCAGCACAGCTGGGCTGGGTGTTTGCCTTGGCACCCAGCGCCGCTCTACTCAGCTCTGACATGATGGCTGGAAACACTGGCCTGGAGGAGCAGGGGAAGCACTCATAGGTGGTGTGCCAACAGGGCGATGCTTGAGTGAGTGGGACTCAGTCCCTGAGCTTTTTGCCTTTGGTGCAAATATTTAGGCTTATTAGGGGGTCTCAGGTTGTCAAAAAGGGCTTCTGTTTCTATTATGACCAACAATATTTGTTAAACATAGGAACAGTGCTACAGGGTGGGGTTTTAAAGACATATTAGACAGAATCCTCGCTCCCCAAACCCCCATGGTCCAGTGGCAGGGGCAGAATGTGGGAGAGAAACAGTATTCCCAGGCCACACCAATAAAAGATAAATGTTTGTGGCAGTCAGAGGAAGGAGAGCTTACCATGTGCTAAAGTGGATGAGTGAGAAAAGCTTCATAAAAGAGGGAGAATTTGGTGTGGGATTTAACGGAAGACCAGGGATTAGAGAAGCAGAAATAAGATTAGGGAATGCCAGGGGGAAGAGACAGCTCTGGTAAAGGCTTTTGGGGTGGAGGGGAAACATACAAGAAGCAAGGCTGGTAAATATCGCAAAGGAGGCCAGGTGCTGTGGCTCACGCCTGTAATGCCAAGACTTTGGGAGGCCAAAGTGGGAGGATTGCTTGAACCCAGGAGTTTGAGACCTGCCCGGGCAACTTGGCAAGACCTCGTTGCTACAATAAATAAAAAAATTAGTCGTGCGCGGGAACGCATGTCAGTAGTTTCAGCTACTTGGAAGGTTGAAGTTGAAGAATCACCGGAACCTAGCAGGTCAATGCTGGGGTGAACCGTGAGTGTGCCACTGCCCTCCAGCATGGGAAACAGAGTGAGATTCCAACTCTAAATAAACACACAAGCAAACAAATATTGCAAAGGGAGAGTTTTAAAAAAGCATGAATAATTCAGGAAAAACAAGGAAGGGCAAGAGGCTTTTCAAAGTTGTAAAGATAGATTACTGGTGAAATTATGCCTTTGACTGAAGTGGGGGTTTCTGGAAGGGTGGTTAGTTTTGGGAGAAACAACTTTTGGACTTGCAAGGATAAGAATACACGTGAAGAGGATTGTCTGGTTCAAGAGGGCAGTCGGGGCTGGAGACACGTATTTGGAAGTCATTTTCCAGGTCTATTAAAGTGATGCCTGGATGAGATCTCCAAAGACAGAGAAGCAGAAAACCACTGTCTCTGAGTCTTGCTTGTACACGTGGGTCAGGCAGTGGAAGGAGGAAGTGGATGTAGAAGGCATGGAGCACTGGCCTGTGGTCATAATAGGGCTAGAAGGCTCACAACAGAAAAGCGAGAAGAGAAAGTCAAAGAGGAGCCCTGTTCCCTTCTCGGCTCCTGCAGAAGGAGTGAGAAGGAGTGCTGAGAATTAAGCCACTGGACGTGGCGGTTAGAAGTCATTGGTGGGGCGAGCTCAATGGCTCAATCTGTAATCCCAGCACTTTGGGTGGCCCAGGCAAGTGGATTGCCTGAACCTGTGGGTTCGAGACTGGCCCGGGCGATTCCGCGAGACCTCGTCTCTACAATAAATCAAAAAAATTAGCCAGGTGTGGTAGCGTGTGCCTATAGTTCTGGCTACTTGGAAGGCTGAGGTGGAAGGATCGCCGGAGCCCAGCAGGCCGATGCTGGGGTGGCCGTGAGCGTGCCACTGCACTCCAGGCTGGGCACCGGAATGAGACTCCACCTCAAGGAAAAAAAAAAAGGAAGTCATTGGTAGCTCTTGAGAAAACAGTTTCAGGAGTGAGCGAGTCAGCTTAGCAGGTGTTGGGAGTGAGTGGTGATGAAATAAATTACAGAGCATATCAACCAGTGGTTTTTAAACTTAGCTGAGCATTCTAATCATCTGAGAGGTGGGGGATTTTTAAAAAGACAGTTTTAGCTCTTACATCAGACCTTCTTGTTTTCTTGTAGAGATGCAGGGGTCTCGCCATGTTTCCCAGGCTGGTCTCGTACTCCTGGACTCAAGAGATCCTCCCGCCTCAGCCTCCCAAAGCATCAGAATTACAGGCATGAGCCACCATGCTCATCCTCACATCAGACCTTCTGAGTCAAATCTTTAGTTGATGGGCCTAGGAAACTGAGTTTTCACAAATGACTCAGAGGAAGCCAGCTTATGATCAGCATTTGTGAACCCACTGGTAGGTGACATAAAGAGAGAAATAGGATATATTGGAGGGGACAGTTAGGGCTCAGGTAATTCTCTTGGTAGTTTTTGTTTTTCTTCTTTCATTTTATTTTTAGAACCGAGGAGACCCAAGCTCCTTCTCCAGGTCGTGACCACAGGAGAAAAACTGGAGATAGGAGTGCTCGTGTTCCCATGCAGAAATCGGCCGTAGAGTCTGGGGAATGGGCCGTCTGAGACCCAATCCCCACTGCTATACGATATGTCCACGTAACAAATATGACTGTGTACCCCGAATCAAAAAAAAAAAGGAATAACGAAAGAAAATAGGAGATGGACTTCCAAGCCAGGTGGGTAGTGACATGCCTGGGAAGAGATGGCAGGAGGGGGTGGGAAGAAAAGATTAAAGTGAGAATTCCAGAATGCCAAGGCAACCCCTGCGTTCTTAAGCCGACTCCAAATTAAGCGTTGTGTAGTCGTGAGAGATTGTTTCAGTTCAACTAGGAACCTTGCAGATTCCTCCTTAGGACTCGGTTGAGCAAAGTGCACAGCACTTTCATCATGCCAGCTACCCGGGAAATGCAGGTTACGAAAGGTTAGAATTATGAAATGACACCAGTTGTGTGGTTACACATGGGCTTATCTTTTGAAAGTTTCTATTTCACAGCTTCCGAGGGGATGCACTCTGCATGACATTTAGAACCTGAGTTTTCAGGCCGCTAGCACTAAGAGGAACAATTCACCAAGTACCTGTTTTAGCCTCAGGAAACGTCTTGCGAGTCATGCTTGGGAGAGGGAGGGAATACCCCGGGGGGCTGGGCCCCTGAGCGTGTTGAAAACCGGTTCTCAGCATTGTGGCAGGAAGTATTGGGTCACGAGTCACACCTCACACCTTTCTACAGCTGGCTGTCTGGCTCTGTGTGAAATCTGGGTCTGAAATCTTCTCCTTCTACCTTGGTCTCCTCTCTAGCCAGCATCCACACAGCCCAACTGCCATTTGTGGATGATCTCTGCATCTTGTGAAGCACATACCTAGTGTGTTCTTTCAATAGTAATGAACTTGGTGGTCCAGATCGTGAATAACAGGCACTACAGTCTTTTGTTATGTTCATTTTTATCTAGCACCTGTCTTCAGAAAGTGTCTTGGCCAAACTTCTGTTTTAACATGTTACAATTGAATATTTTTTTCTTCTTTTGAAAGACAGTACAACAAATATTATTAATAGTCGTGCTCACTGTACGCTGGGCACTGTTCTAAGTGTTTTATGTATCTTGATGCACTTAAACCTCACATCGACCCTGTGATGTAACCTTTTGAATGCCCACTTTACAGATGAGGGAATTGAGGCTCACAGAAGTAGACATGTTGCTTGACACCAAAGTAATGGGTCAGGAATTTAAATGCATGTCTCTCTGATACAGAAGCCAGAGCTCTTAACTCATAAATGATGAGATAGATTGAAATGTAATTAACTGACCGGGTGTGGTGGCTCAAGCCTGTAATGCCACCACTTTGAGAAACTGAGGCAAGAGGATTGCCTGAGTCCAGGGGTTTGACACCAGCCTTGGCAACTTGGTGAGACCTCTTCCCTACAATAAATTAAAAAATTAGCCAGGTGTGGTGGCGTGCACCCGTAGTTCCAGCTACTTGGAAGACTGAGGTGGAAGGATCGCCTGAGACCAGCAGTTCAGTGCTAGGGTGGCCGTGAGCATGCCACTGCACTCCAGCCTGGCGACAGAGTGAGACTCCAACTCACAACAACAACAACAAAAAGAAATGTAATTAACTAGAAAGGTAAGATATCTCTGGGAATTAATTACTTATTCTGGTTGCTCCCTGACTTTTTAGTACCAGCTGGACAAGGCATCTTCCAATATTCTCAGCTCAAAGACCTCTCCCTAGAGGAGGCAGATACTTATTCCCCATCTTCTGTGTGCTGCTTTGGGTTAGAAAAGCCAGTTGGATGGGTCCTTGAAAGCTTGTAGTGCCTTCCATGATCTCACAGAACAAGAGTGTTGGAGGCTGACCCAGCTGCATACATCTCAGAAGTCTGAGGGACAAGGTCATTTATTCATCCATTTAGCAGTCCATATATTGCACACCCATGTGTGCCATGCCCTGTGTTTGTGTTGTGGAAACAGAGGTGGGGGTATACAGTCCTGGGAGGGGATGCTCTCAAGGAGATGAAGAGGACCATTCAGGGTGGTCCACCCATGACAGAGGGACATACAGAGGAGGGACCTACCCCAGACAGTTAGATGAACAGGGGGTGTTAGTTCCCACAAACTGAAGTTTATCCCCTGATAGGGGGTGAAACCCACAGATGACAGACTTTCAGGATTCAAGGGAGGAGGATGGTACATTCCAGGGGGTGAAACCCACAGAAGACAGACTTTCAGGATTCAATGTCGGCGGATGGTACGTCCCACGGTGGTAGTGACTGTGATTTCTCTGTTGCCCACGGAGAAAGTGTGACAAGGGCAATGTCCCTGACAGCCACCTGGTGAGAGCATGATTACCTGGCACGGTGCCAGTGGCACAGCATGAGCACCCGACCCAGGCTCTTAAAATTCTTCTCTCATCACATTTCTCATGTTGGTCATGAACTTCATTGACCCCACACCTCTTCCAGTTTCGTTCTTTATCACCCCGGACTTAGGTTATTGCAGTCACCTCCTACCTGGGTTGCCGGCCTGCACTCTTTCCTCCGGTGCATCCAGCCAGATGAATCATCTGAAAATTCCATCTCATTGAGTCTATGGACTCACTGATTCACTCGTGGGTGTTTATTGAGCATTCCTCTGCGCCAGGCTCTGTCCTGTGCATGCAAAGATGACCCTGTCTGGTCCCTCTCTTACTCAGGGGTGTGCAGCTCCCTGTACTGTCACGACTGCCTTCCTGCCTCATCCCCACATTTTCCATCACAGCCTCAGCCCTTCCCATCACCCAGTACCCCCACTGTTCGCATGACTACCTCTGCAGCTTGTCATCTTCTCCTCTTTTACCCACATCCCAAACAACTCCTCCTTCGCCTCCTCCTCTTTCTCTTTCTCCTTCTTTTTCTTCTTCATCTTCTTCCGATAGAGTCTTGGTCTATTGCCCAGGCTGGAGTGCAGTGGCACGATCATAACTCATGGTAGCCTTGAACTCCTGGCCTCAAACGATCCTCCTGCCTCAGCCTCCCAAAGTATTGGGATTACAGGCATGAGCCACTGTGCCCGGTAACACATAACTAACTTGTATTCGCCCTCCAAAACCTAGATCAAATCTCATTTCCTCAAAAAATGCTTCCCTGAACACCCTTGTCCAGGACAATTTCTTCTGTTCTATGGTCTTACAGTATCCAGTGTCACTATTACTTTTGGAACTGCTACTTATACGCATATGGATTCATTTTTGTGGATGTCTGGGAAGCCAAAGAGGCTGCAGCTTATTGTGAAGAATTTAGTCACTCCGGGCGGCATGGCAGATACAGACACAAAATAGGCATCCGTCTGCCAGTCGTAGTTTTAAATTCCTGTGGATGTATCTAGAGCCAGGTCTGCAGGCTACGTGCCTGGCTTACCCACTTGGACCGACCACTTGGTTGCTACTCAGAGTGGCCCAAACCCACAGAGGCCCTTGTTAGTATCTGTGTCTGGCAATAATTCCAAGAATTTCTGAATTTGCCCTTCAGTGATTTTTCCCAGAGTTCTGTCAGCTGAAGAGAAAGAGGAACTCTTTAGCAATAGCTAATATTTATTGAGTGCTTGTGATGCATTGGACACTGTGTCAAGCGTTTTACATGGATCATCTTATCCAACCCACACAGTAACCACATAAAGTTGGGACTGTTAGTTACATTTTACATGTGAAGAGATGAAGGCTAAGAGTTAAGTCACTAGCCCAAGGTCACACAGCTGGTAGCAGGTGCAGTCAGGCCTGTCTTCCTCTCTCTCTCTCTTTTTTTTTTTTTTTTTTGAGTCAGGGTCTTTCTCTGTTGCCCAGGCTGGAGTGCAGTGGCACGATCATGGCTTACTGTAGCCTCGATCTCCTGTACTCAGTGATCTTTCTGCCTCAGCTTCTTAGGTAGCTGGGACTACAGGCACAGGTTACCACACCCAGTTAATTTTTTATTTTCTGCAGAGACGAGGTCTTACTATGTTGCCCAGACTGGTCTCGAACTCCTGGGCTCAAGCGATCCTTCTGCCTTGGCCTCTCAAAGTGCTGGGATTACAGGCACGAGCCACTGCACCCAGCAAGGCCTATCTATTTATACTCTTACCTTTTAATACTTCTATGTACTCAAGGGTTGACTATGAAAATATCTATGATACCCAAGGCTTTTCAATTTTTAACTGAACCCTGGAACTTACAGACTTCATCATCTGAAAAGATTGTATTGAAATGAGGCTTATTTTAGAAATGATATGGTTCTAGCTGAAAAAATATTTAGTCATATTGAGTAAAGCAAGATTTAAAATAACGGCCGCTTGGTCACAACCCAATTCTATCCTGAAAGTCCAGCTTTGGACAGCTGATGAGAGCGTGTCTTGCAGGGGCATACACATGACAACGTTTTCTAGGAAAACTGGTGGGTGAAAGGCTTCCTGAGAAATTTCACACTGGAAATGAATAATCCTGTCTGTTACGTTTCAAGGCAGATAATGAAATATTTTCTTCTGGGGACATGACCCTTGCCCTTTGTTTATAGTTTTCGCGAGTTCAGGTGGCCTGAAATGTCTGATGTTGAAAATACTTGCCATTCAGATCTCCTTTGGTCATGAGAGGCTGAAGGACGTCCCTCCATCTTATTAAGGGCAGAGTCACATGACTCAGCAAGATGGAATTTGTACCCATTGCCCAGGGCAGGTCTTCATGAGCTTTAAGTATGTTTATTTGCAGAACCAAACCTGATAGGAATAGTGGTTGCATAATTTTTAAAATGTGCTTTTGTTTTGTTTAATAAAAATACAGATTTTGAGAAGCAAGTCGCTGACAGAAAGTAAGCCAACATTTTGGCCCAGAAAAAAAAAAAAAATGCAGGAAAGAATGAAGGTCTTGGTGATTCTGAATATTACATCTTTTCTTTGGAGTCAGTTGTAGTTTTGTATCAGTTCTTATTAAAATAATAGGAGACACCATTCATAATGAAACTTTATTAAGGCTAGACAAATCCCTGAGGGAGTCACTAGTGATAAGAAGAAGAGTAAAAAATGCTTCACTGAACCTGTTTTGAAATTCTCCAATGTTTAAATTCTCCGAGTCTCTCAAAATGCAACTTCTCCCAGAAGAATGCCTCACATTTAACATTTTTCTTAATAATGTATCAGGTCACTTTTACTCTTTTTAATTTTTAAATTTTAACATTAAATATGCATCATTCTTCTCATGTTTCCACAGTAAAGATGCTTGGAATTATGTTGGGGAAATGTAGTTTTGGTCTCATTTCTTTCAGAATGTCCTAATGTGAAAAACACATTAAAAAAAAATACCAGACTTCATTAGAGATCAGATTTTTTCATCCATTTCTTAGCTGATTGAAGCAGTGGAATAGAATACTATTAGGTGTTAGGTGTTAAATATTACTTCTCTTCCACCTTCTTCCTTACTTGTTCTTTCTGTCCAGCACTTCTATTACCAAGGACATCTCATGGCCTAAGATGGCTGCTGGAGCTCCAGTCATTATATTTGAGTTCTATCAGGAAACAGGAAGGAGGACTTCCTGAAAGACCCATGAATAATTCCTGCTTGTATCTCATTGGCCACCCCAAGCTGATGTGATGTAATATAATGTAATGTAATGTATTTTTTCAGCTGGGAATATCGCCCACGATTCTGTTAGTAAGGAATAAAGAAAAGATTGGCATTAGCAGTCTCTGTCACAAGGTCTGTGTTTCAGTTTGGCTAGACTCAATTGTACTGCAGCAACCAAGGAATCCCCACAGCCTGGTGACTTGATGCAACAAAGACATCTTTCTTGCTCATACAGAGCCGGATGTTAGCCTGGTTGTTCTGCAGAGTAGCTCCCCTCCAAGGGATGACTGCTTCCTTCTACAGTTCTTTTGTCCCAGCATGTGGCTTCTGGCATGCGAAGGTAAGAGAAGACAAAACCGGAAGGTCTCCCAAGGGCTTTTCTCAGCCCCATAATAGGAGACACCATTCATGATGAAACTTCTGTATGGAGTCCTTTGGCCAAAACGAATCCCATAGTCCCCCCCACCCCAGTTGGAGTAAGACTAGGAATTACCATCTTCCTTGTGCCAGGAAGGATCATTCGGTGATGGCTTCTCTGTCTATGTAATTGAGTTCTATTCCCAAATTAAGCCAATTAGATCAAATAGGTTCTAAAGTAATACAATATCCTGTTTTCACCAACTTTGATCAAGCGGTTACTGTGTGCCAAGACATGGTGTCTGGTGCGAGGCGAGCCGTCATGAAAAAGATACGCCGGTAATTCCCTTTCAAGGAATTTATTGATTAACAAAAGAGAGATAAGCACCCCTGAGGAATACAAAGGACAATAATAAATCAAACTCAGGTGCTATGATAATTGAAGATTGGGAGGATTTCTTCTAGTTGATGCCCAGGGAAAGGTCTTTAGAGGAGGGATATAGGTGATATGGATTGAAATGGGTTCTTAAAAGATTGGTAGAATTGACCTTGGTAATGTGGTCCAATTGTCAGAGCGTCTCTCAAGGACTTTTCTGACTTAGTAGAAACATTGAGTAAACCAAGCACGGTGGCTCATGCCTGTAATCCCAGCACTTTGGGAGGCAGAGGCAAGAGGATTGCCTAAGCCCAGGGGTTTGAGACCAGCCTTGGCAACATGGCAAGACCTCATCTCCACAATAAGTCAAAAAATTTAGCTGGGCAGGGTGGCGCATGCCTGTAGTTTCAGCTACTTAAAAGACCGAGGCAGAAGAATCACCTGAACCCAGCAGGTTGACGCTGTGATGAGCCATGATTGTGCCACTACACTCCAGCCTAGGTGACAGAAGGAGGCTCTGACTCAGGAAAAGAAAATTATATATATTTATAATTCCAGTGCTGCCAGCGTCAATTTGATCTTGAACAAGTTTTTCTCCTCCGTATGATGACAGAGTTAGGCAAAATAGTCTCTGTTATCCCTTTCACCTGTCATAGTCTATGGTTCTCTAATTCTTAAGCCAACATTCTGAAAGTTCAGTGATGTGGTTGTAAAACATACAGACAACAGAACTTTCAAAACAGAAGAGCATTATTGAAATATACTTGGAAAACAGAGATCAAAAATAATAGGTGAAAAATTTAAATATCAGGCAATATTCACTCTCATGCATTCATTTTATTGAGTTTCTTCCAGGATTTTTCATGCACAGGTTTAAAGATTTTGCTTTGCTTTGTTTTGAATGCAGTTGCCAAATAGAGCACAGGCTGTACTCTAGCATTCTTTATTCTTGTAGGAAATTATCATGATCATTTTGTCAATGTTATTTTTAACTCTTTAGAAACATCCAGAAACATGCTAAGTGTTATTTATATTCAGGTTCATGCCCAGGCATCTTTTTGATGAACTATTAAAAGTCCAATTTTCCCTCATGTACTAGTGAAACTTAGTAAAAATAGAATAGTATTGTAGTAATTTTAATTTTGTGATAGCAGGCATTGGGTTGCTTTTATCATTGTTTGTTCATTAAAAAAGCATAGTTAATCAGTGACTCGCACCTCTGGTTCCAGCTACTCAGAAGACTGAGGCCAGAGAATCATTTGAGCCCAGGTGTTTGAGGCTGCAGTGAGCTATGATCCCACTATTGCACTCCAGCCTGGGTGACAGAGCGATACCCAGTCTCTAAAACAAACAAGCAAACAAAAAATTATAGATCATGGCTGAGGTTGAGCTAATTCCAGCACTTTGGGAGGCTTAGGTGGGAGGATCATTTAAGTCCAGGAATTCAAGACTAACCTGGACAAATAGTGAGACCCTATCTCTGGAAAAAAAAAATTAGCACACACATTTTAGCAACAAATTTTTTCGCCACTAACTATATGGCAGCAAGTATGCAAATGTTTTAGATAGGTAACTTACTGCTCTCGGTTGCCGACATGCTCCTAATTTGCAGATGAGAAAACTGCAACTTAGAGTGATTGGATAACTTGCTTAGGGTCTCATAATTAAAAAGTGACTGAAGCCAGGCTCGGTAGCTCAGCCTGTAATCCCACGCTTTGGGAGGCCGAGATGAGTGGATTGCCTGAGCCCGCGGGTTCGGGACCGCCTGGGCAACTTGGAGAGACCTCATCTCTACAATAAATCAAAAAATTAGCCGGGCATGGTAGCGCGCGCCTGTAGTTCCAGCTACTCGGAAGGCTGAGGTGGAAGGATCGCCGGAGCCCAGCAGGTCGAGGCTGCGGTGGCCGGGAGAGGCCACTGCACTCCAGTCTGGGTGACAGAGTGAGAAAGGCTGAATAAGATAGGCTGCCTGCGTGATTACATATTTTCCCACCAATTTGTGAATCTGTGAAATATAGTAGCCTAAGAGAGGGCTTAGCTAAAACCAGGAGAGACTGGGTATTAAGGTTGCACGTGACACAGGCACGCACGAAAGACAATCATTTCTGGAAAAAGATGTCATTTCTACTTTACCTAGGACAGGGTGCACAGAAAAAAAATGGTGAAGTGACTAATCAGGAAAGATTAACCAGGCCTGACCCTTCTGGAGCAGATTTCTTGGAACAGTAAAAAACAAACAAATGTTTTTTAAAAGTTGAAGTTGCCGACATTTTGTTTGGCCCAATAAAAGTTGAAATAAAGAAAAGTTACTGGTTACTGTCTACCATCACCACATTTCAGTAAAAAGACAGTTTACCAACATAAAAATAAGAGGGACTTAATGTTGAAATAAAAGACCATTCTTCGAATTGAGTAAATTTAGTGATGTGAAAACCTCCCTGCCTCTCCTCTCTTTTCTCATTTTCAAAGGCATCATGAAAACGCTGTCCCACACTGGCGCCAGTTCAAGGAATAGTACTCGGGAATGACTGCTTTAGCAGAGTCTCCTTCCGGATCATTCGTGTGATGCAGGACAAATTTTTGTGCTTCTCTGAGGCTCTGTTATCTTCTATGAATGGAAATCATGTGTGCCTGCCCACCCTACCTCACAGGACTGTGGCCAGATGAGACATAGTAACATACACATCATGACTCTGGGAAAGGTGAAGCATGAGGCAAATGCTCAGGATTGTTTTTTTTTTCCTCTCAACTCAAGTTATATACTTATTCCCAGACTCCTGGGATTACATGATTTCACTACAAAATTGAAACAGTGAATGCCACCAAATGCTCACACATTTTCCCTGTCAAGAAAATAAAACATTAATTGATAGTGTATCATGGAAAATAGGAAGCTCTAACTCTATTTAAGGATCACCATTGGAAATTCATCCAGCACTGATGGATATTTGATTCAGTGTATTCTTCGGTTCTCCAGTTGGAGACTCCAACTCCAAAAAAAAAAGTGACTGAACTAGGATCCACCTTTAGTCTCAGTGCTTTGAGTCTGCTTAACCACTGCATTGTACTGTTCTGTTGCAAGTGACTGAAATTGAACTCAAGCCAAAAGAACTGCTGTAACAAAAGCTCAGCAATTGTTCTTGCTTCAGGTAAGGCAGGATCCAGGTTTCCATCAGGTTTCCCTCTTGCTTGTTTTTCCTTTGCTCACCATGTTTTGGCCTTGCTCTGCCTTATGTTACCTCCTTACAGTTGGGCTCTCTCCATTTGGCTCTCTCCATTCCTCACAGCTGTGACTCAAGTAAGTGGCCAAAGAGCCTTTTCCCCCAAATGTCCAGTGTAAATTTGGGGTGGAACCTCATTGTCCTAGCTTTTCAGTGTGGCCATTCTTGAACCGTCCACAGTGGTAGAAATGGAATATTCTGACTGATCAAACCTTAGTTACATGATCAACCTTCGAGTTGGTGGGGGAAGGGACGGTCAATTTCAGCTCTGTGCAAATTTTGTGGACTGAGAGAGGTGGGTCTTCTCCAAAGGAAAACGGGGGCTTTTTCTTCTTTTTTTTTTTTTAAGTCAAAAGAAGGCAGAGTGTGCTGGGCAGGCCAAACCAGTTGCCGCCCTCCACATCACCTCTGCAGTTTCTCCTCATGAAGTCTTTTTTCCCTGCCTCCAAAAGAGTATATACTTTGCCATGTGGTGTTACCTCCCAAGAACACTTCACTTATGTTTTAGAAAAATAAATACACAGCCAATTTGCAGATTATACCTTCCTTAGTTCTGCTATAAATTATATGACTTGTTTTTGGCAAAGCCTGAAGTCAAAGCTGGTTCTTCCCCCCGCACCCACCAACTCGAAGAATGAGTGGCATTTACCAAAGTTGTGTACCCAAGGATGAATTTGCTCACCTGAAGGGGATAGCTAAATTTATGGGAAGAATTGCAACTTTTCAAATAGGTCCAGGCATCAACGTCAAGGTGAGAAACCTATGGGCAAGTAGGAAATATAAATATATATATTTTTCTATTGAACTTGGGCCAAACCTTCACTTATGGTATTTATAAAATTTATGAATCTGGAGGAAACTCATTGTGGTCACCTTAGCCGCATTAAAATTCCAGATTTTTCTCTGCATATCCCACACAGTTTGAAAAGAGCATAATGTATAGAATTCTGGCAAAAGCTGATTAGAGAGGCAGTGGGAAAACACAAAATCAAGAAGTCTGGGTTCTAGGCTCACCTCTGACTCTAACAGCAGGGTGGTCTTGGGCTGGTCCCTTTGTGTTTCGGGGTCTTTGTTCCCTCCTCTATAAACAAAGGATTCGGTTTACATGGGTAACTCAGTGTTGAGAAACCATGTCCCAGCTTGGTTGTCCATGGGAAACACAATTCTCGGGCCTACGGAACTCTCCGGAGTTGAACAAGTCTCACGTAAATCCTTTCAATATTGTGATTCCAAATCTTTTTGGAGTCTCTACTCAGGGATATGATTTTCCTGCCCAGTACTGTGCCCTTCTTTACCTAAACATACTAAAGGGAAGAGATTTTCTTTAACTATTTAAGCATGTCCAGTTCATTTTATTTTGAGAACTTTAAAAAGAGTTTGAGATTTTACTTGATATAACTAAAAGTATCTCAAAGTTTGGGAATTTCCCATTCACATAATTCGCTAAGTAAAACTCTTATGATTTGGGAATATTTTCAAGACTTGAAACTCTCTAGTCAAGGATCCTGGTGCTTATTCAGTTGCAAGTTGGGCCACAATGTTGGGTTTGTTGATTCTTTGTGATTTGGGGAGCAAAGTCTGGCAGGCTTTCCTGCAATTTTCTAAAATTGATGCATTAAAAAAAATCATGTTTATTAGAAAATTGAATGTGAGCTTTTCATGTGTATTTATTCACTCATCATTTATTTTCTACCAGGTACTGTGGAAGAAATAAATTTAGTAGCACACATTTGAATAGCTCTGGCAAAAGAAGGCTCTTTTTAAAGTAGAAGAGGCATAATTGGGAATTAATTTCTTTAAAACTGACTTAATAAAATATAATTCATTTGTCACTCCTAACTTCCCTGTTTCTTACAGTCTTTTATACATAAACTATATTTTACATTGTGATCTAATTCAAATAACATAAAATTCACCATTTTAAAGTGTGCACTAGTATTTAGTGATTTTCCTTTTGTCTAATACATTAGTTTATTTTGTGCAATCATCCCCATTAACTCCAGAACATTCATTTTCTCCCTCCCCCCCAAAAAAGAAACCCCATATGCACTAGCAGTTAGGTCTTATCTTTACCCTCCTATCCCTTGACAACACGAACCTAGTTTCTGCCTTTATGAATTGGCCTCTTCTGGACATTTCTATAATGAAATCATATAATATATGGTGTGTTGTGGCTGTGGTGTCTGGCTTCTTTCAGTTAGCATAATAATGTTTTTAAGATTCATCTATGTTGTAGCAAGTAACAGTACTTCATTCCTTTTCATTGCAGAGTAGTATTCCATTGTATAGAAATGCTACATTTTGTTTATTCATTCATTGCTTTATCACTTGATGAACATTTGGGTTACTTCCACTTTTTGGCTGTTATCAATAATACTGCTATTTTTGTACAAGTTTTTTATGTGAACATATTTTTAAATTCTCTTGGGTAAATACCTAGGAGTGGAACTGTAGAGTTATCTGATAATCCCATGCTTTACTTCTCAAGGAATTGCCTAACTACTTTCACATAGTGGCTGTACTATTTTTATATTCCTATCCACTATATATATAGCTGTGTTTATATACATATATGTGTGTGGTGTGTGTGTGTATATTTGTATAGATATTTGTAATCTCCCCAGGTTTTCTTTTATTATTATTATTATTGTATTTATTTATTTATTTGAGTTGGAGTCTCACTCTGTCACCCAGGCTGGAGAGCAGTGGCATGCTCATGGCCACCGCAGCCTTGACCTGCTGGGCTCAGGCGATCCTTCCACCTCAGCCTTCCAAGTAGCTGGAACCACAGGCATGCACCACCACGCCCAGCTAATTTTTGATTTATTGTGGAGATGAGGGCTTGCCAAGTTTCCCAGGCTGGTCTCGAACCCGTGAGTCCAGGCAATCCTTTTGCCTCAGCCTCCCAAAGTGCTGTGATTACAGGCATGAGGCACCCCGCCTGGCCCGACTTAGTGCTTTTTCTTTCCAGTTTATTGACGAAGACACAAAGGCAATAAACTGAGAAGGAGCCCAGAACATAGGTCATTTATTCAGCACTCATCGAGGCTCTGTTTTATTTCCAGCATTGTTCCCAGCTATGTGTAAACAGAGATAAATGAAATATGTTGTCTGTGAAGCGTTGAGTCTCAAGTCTGTGAAACTTCCTTTGGAATCTTAAAAGTGGTAAAATCTCCCATTGGTGTGACTTGGTTTAGATGGATTCAGCCCAGAACCGAAGAATACACTGAATCAAATATCCATCAGTGCTGGATGAATTTCCAATGGTGATCCTTAAATAGAGTTAGAGCTTCCTATTTTCCATGATACACTATCAATTAATGTTTTATTTTCTTGACAGGGAAAATGTGTGAGCATTTGGTGGCATTCACTGTTTCAATTTTGTAGTGAAATCATGTAATCCCAGGAGTTTGGGAATAAGTATATAACTTGAGTTGAGAGGAAAAAAAAAACAATCCTGAGCATTTGCCTCATGCTTCACCTTTCCCAGAGTCATGATGTGTATGTTACTATGTCTCATCTGGCCACAGTCCTGTGAGGTAGGGTGGGCAGGCACACATGATTTCCATTCATAGAAGATAACAGAGCCTCAGAGAAGCACAAAAATTTGTCCTGCATCACACGAATGATCCGGAAGGAGACTCTGCTAAAGCAGTCATTCCCGAGTACTATTCCTTGAACTGGCGCCAGTGTGGGACAGCGTTTTCATGATGCCTTAGAAAATGAGAAAAGAGAGGAGAGGCAGGGAGGTTTTCACATCACTAAATTTACTCAATTCGAAGAATGGTCTTTTATTTCAACATTAAGTCCCTCTTATTTTTATGTTGGTAAACTGTCTTTTTACTGAAATGTGGTGATGGTAGACAGTAACCAGTAACTTTTCTTTATTTCAACTTTTATTGGGCCAAACAAAATGTCGGCAACTTCAACTTTTAAAAAGCATTTGTTTGTTTGTTTTTTACTGTTCCAAGAAATCTGCTCCAGAAGGGTCAGGCCTGGTTAATCTTTCCTGATTAGTCACTTCACCATTTTTTTTCTGTGCACCCTGTCCTAGGTAAAGTAGAAATGACATCTTTTTCCAGAAATGATTGTCTTTCGTGCGTGCCTGTGTCACGTGCAACCTTAATACCCAGTCTCTCCTGGTTTTAGCTAAGCCCTCTCTTAGGCTACTATATTTCACAGATTCACAAATTGGTGGGAAAATATGTAATCACGCAGGCAGCCTATCTTATTCAGCCTTTCAATTTCTAATTATGAGTAAATATGTCTTATTACTGAGTTTGCTAATTATTCTTGTGACTTTTTGGAGTGGGGGTTGAGTACGACGTTTCTAGCATAGTGCCTTCGGCTTATACTTGGGAGAGGATGTACTCATTATTCATTTTATGCATGGTTCTCTATCTGGTAGAAAACAAGACTCGACCCAGACAGGTGAATGAACTTGCTCACGTAACATACCAGTGACAGAAAGCAGTAATGGAAAGCCTTCTCCTAAATATTACTCATCAACTTCAAAATGTAATCATGGGATATACATGCAAATTCCCAAAGGAAAAATCCACTAGACTCTTGAGAAACACTGAGCAAAAAGGCACAACTGGATCAGAGCCTCCTCAATTTCCCCTCGATTGCTCCCAGGGTTCACGTGAGGGGAGGAGGGGTTGCTGAGTGTCAGATACCCCCTGCCCTAAAGGACATTTCTAAGTGTCAGGTGAGGTAGGATGCTATGCTCAAATAAGTTTGGAGAAAGAGTAATTTAAATGAAATAAGTTCTATTCTGTAGGGCACTGTAAATATCTAAGAGTGGAAAAGATGCAACATTTTCAACCTTTTGGACCACAGAATCCACCCCAATCCTCCAGTTTCCTCCCTCTTCTGCAGAAGGTACTGCTTTAAGTGTGTTCCAACTACCTCCTCATTTGATCATTAAAACAATCCTACCCCAAGCATTATCTGTGGTAAAATTTTATTCTCATTTTGCAGAGGAAGAACCCAAGGCCTAGACTGGTTAAGAAACTTTCCCAAGGTCACACAGCTGCAGGCCCTGTATTTCACCCAGACAGTCGGGCATCAGAGGTGGTCTGTGAACCCCTATGTTATGCTGCCTCCTATGGCAAAGCAGCTTTCTTCCCTGTTATCTTCTTTTTTCTTAACTACAGTGTGTTTTCTCATGTAAATAAAGTTAGTATTCTAAACTGGAGGGTATACTGAGAGTTTCCAAAGTGCTTGGCATGCAGGTGAATTTATTGCAGGTGTAATGGCAAGACCACGGACTTTGGAGTGAAACAGATTAGAGCCCACCTGCTTTGGCAGCCACTTCCTTATGGTGTAACCTTGACTGGTGAGTTAACTCTAAGGGCCTCAACTTACTTATTTGCACATTGGAGATGATAGTGCTGTGATCTGTCCTTCGTAGCAGTCAACCTGAGAATATAAGGAAAGGCTCGGGAAGAGGACGGTGCACGGCCCACACTAGGTGCTCAGCAAGTGTGTGTGTTCCTCGCCCTTCCCCTCTGTCCCCGCTTTCTCTTATCCAAATGCTCACGCCTGTGTGGTTTCCTCAAATGTGTGGATTTCGCCCTGACTTAAGCTCACCTGCAGTTTCATATAAAACAAGTTCAAGGGGAAGTCCCACAAGAATCTTATGCGTGTGGAACAATGAACTCAGGAAGCAAGTGTCAAGTGAAATGTTCTCTTAGAAAGCTGGAAATACCATTGAGCCAGGAGAGTGGTTCTAAAGAACCCTGATTGTCCTCAATGGGCTTTTATACTAAAAAGTGAAAAGTTGCGATTAAAGGACAGACCTTAAAACGGAATCCCATTTCCCATGCATCGTGGGTTGAAGAGAACTGTGGGTTGAGGAGACCTCCCTCCCGTGGTGCCATCATGCCACCTGGGTGGGTTGTATAGACCTAAAGAATCCCCTTCCTCACCCTGCCCCACGCACCCTGGAGCCCTCTTCAGATAACCCAAGGAATTCACCAGACTCAAAGAGATGCCTTTGCTTCCCCAGTTTGACTTTCAGAATGTGAATGTGGATGCTAACGCCTTCTACCACTCAAATGTGGATTGTCATAGGGAGAGATGGCGTTATGTACTCAATAGATAAATACTCTTTGTCTACTGAGCAAAAATGAGTATGTTTAGTAGTGACTGAATAGCAGAGGGAATGATTTAAAGAACCTAGCATGTAAAAAACCCTTTAATGCTTTAATTTGAAAGATGCAGCAACAATATTAAATTATTGATAATTTATCACATATTATTAAGAAAAAGTAATAGTAATTATTAATATTATTTCAAAATATTAATTATTAATATCCAAATGATATTAATACTAAATTATTAATATTAATATTATTTAAAAAATAATTTTGAAAATAAGATTTAAAAAACCACGATTCTGCCAGCTCAAATTTCTATTTCACTTTTGTGTAATAGATTTTAGAGTTTTCCTTCTTATGCAGATATTTTCTCATGATTTCAGTCCTAGCATACATACCTATCATTATATCATGGGCCTGGTAATGCACATCTATGATTATTATACTTGTTATTTTAACGGCTTATGTGGGAGAGGATAGTATAGGTTCCTCTTAGGAATGGAGAAAGAGTGACTCCCAGGTACAATTACAATGATGTGACATCGTTTGCTAACCATGTCTCTATTGGTAGCTGTGAACAGTTTTACGCAACTGTAGATAATCTTGTATAGCAGCTAGCAAATACTTTTAGCTACTGGAAACGGAGGCCCAACTGTAATATCTTAAATACATTTTTTAGAAAAGTCAAAAGTAGGCTTTCTGGTGTTGCAAGAACCTGTCCTCAGTGGTCTAGGCTTCTTCTGTTTTTCTGCTTTGCCATCCTTTTTGTATTGCATTCAAGTTTAAGGTCACAATATGGCTGCTTGCACGTCAGCCACAATGTCCAGGAACGAAGCAGACAGAATAGGGGAGGCAAAGTGTATCCCTTCCCCACCCCTGTCCACATCGTCTGTTCCCTTTTAAAGAGCTTCCCTGGTAAAACAGCTCATCAGCTGTGTAACTTTGGGTGAATTACAAAAACTCTCTGAGACTCAGTTTCTTCATCTATACATGGGCAGCAATAATTCCTACCTCACAGGGTGTATGTGAAAGGAAACTGCCAATCCAAGAATGCTATGCAAATTCAAGAGTTATTAAAATAGCACTTACTGTCCATACAGGTTGACACCGCTGAAATATTTTATATGTCTGTGTTCTTGCTGCAAAAGAACACATAACGATCATTTACCATCAGCCCTTTCCCCCTTGCCAAAGTACATTTAGGAAGGAGAGCAAGCAGAACTCGACCTTGTTGGTTTCATGTCAAAGGGAAGCTGAGAACGATGAGATTCCAGGCAGTGGTAGAAGTGACCAAACCCCAAAGCCACTCCACGTTCCTCTCCGTCTACTGCCTGGGATGGGCCACTCCTAAACTCAGAGGCCGAAAACCCTGACCTAAGTGGTTCCCTGAGAACCACAGGCCTCCAGGTATCTAAGTTAAAAATCCATTTATGAATTCTGCCCCCCTCTGAAGACCAAGAGTCAGTCTTTTTTTTTTTTTTTTTTAGTGGGAGTCTCACTCTGCCACCAGGCTGGAGTGCAGTAGTGCGCTCCCGGACACTGCAGCCTTGACCTCCTGGGCTCCAGCGATCCTTCTGCCTCAGCCTTTCAAGTAGATGGAACTACAGGCATGTATCACCACACCTGGCTAATTTTATTTATTGTAGAGATGATGTCCCGCCAAGTTGCCCGAGTGAGTCTCGAACCTGCGGCTCAGGCAATCCACTCGCCTTGGCCTCCCAAAGTGCTGGGATTACTGGCTGAGCCACCGAGCCCGGCCAAGAGTCAGTCTTATATATCACTTACTTAATCTATTGTGCCCATCAGTCCCCCACTGCTAACTGAGGCTAAGATGGAATGCCTGGGGTTGACATATATTTTAAAATAAAAATAGTTACAATGATAGTTCATAGCTAAACCCCTGCGCATTTACTATCTGCAGGCATTTAGTCCTTTACATGCTTTAGTTCATTTCCTACTTCCTACTTCCTCACAACAATAATAGCTATTATGTTATACTTATTCTGCAGAAGAGGAAACAGAAGCTCAGAGACGGTAAGCAGTTTTTCCAAGGTTACAAAGCTAAGAAAAAGAGAAACCAACTCAAAATGATTAAATCTGGATATAGATTAAATCTGGACATAGATTGCCTGTAAAATTACTGTTAAATTCCTCAAATAGATTGTAAGTGACCTTCAGGAACCTTTATTTAATCAAATTCAGTTATTTATAAATGGCACACCTAGGGCAAATACCTTACTCTCTTTTTTTTTTTTGAATCAGAGTCTCACTATGTCTCCCAGGCTGGATATAGTGGCACATTCATGGCCACCCCAGCAGCAACCTGCTGGGGTCCAACAATTCTTCCATCTCAGCCTTCCAAGTAGCCTGAACTACAGACACATGCTACCACACCCAGCTAATTTTTTTTTGTTGTAGAGATGAGGTCTGGCCAAGTTGCCCGGGCTGGTCTCAAACCCACAGCTCAGGCAATCCACTTGCCTCGGCCTCCCAAAGTGCTGGGATTACAGGCTGAGCCATCAAGCCTGGCCTACCTTACTCTCTTTAAGACTAGGTTTCCTCATCCAAAGAAGGGGATAATAATACTACCTCCTTCATAGGGTTTCTGTGAGGATTAAATGAGATATTACATATATCATGCCTGGCACAGAGTAGGTGTTCAGTATATTTGAACTATCATTTGTTAATTTGACAAGTAGTTAGTTCTTTTTTTTTTTTTTTTTTTGAGTTGGAGTCTCACTCTGTCGCCCAGACTGGAGTGCAGCGGCCGCTCCCAGCCACCGCAGCCTCGACCTGCTGGGCTCCAGCGATCCTTTCGCCTCAGCCTTCCAGGTAGCCAGAATTACAGGCATGCGCTACCACGCCCGGTTGATTTTTTGATTTGTTGTAGAGATGAGGTCTCACTGCCCAGGCGGGTCTCAAACCCGCGGGCTCAGGCAATCCACTCACTTCAGCCTCCCAAAGGCGCGGGATTACAGGCTGAGCCAGTTAGTTCTTAATTAGTAATGCACACCAGAATCATCAGTGGAAACTTCTCAAAATATTGAGGTCTGGGCATTTTGAAAAAGTTTCCCAAGTGATTCTGATTCATATTCCCTATGAGAATCATGGCTGAATGCAACCCATAAGGAAGTATGTGCTATGTGCTAAGAGGGATGCAAAATAATAGTAAAGTTCACATAAAAATAAGTAAATTACTATAAGAGATGAGAGACGGGGTAACCCCTCCTCCAGCGGGGCAATCCGGGAAGCCCTCAGAGAGGTGATCACAGTAGGCTAAGTTTGAAGGTACAGCAGGCTTAGTGATCTAATGATGGTGGCAGGGTAGTGGGTAAAGGTGAGAGGCATGAGAGTGCAATGTCAGTGGTGACACTGCTGGCTCTGGGGAGAGTTGGGAGATCAAACCGGATGATTGGCTGGAGTGAGAGAATGGAAGCTCTGGAATTTCTGACCAATCAGGATTGTTCTCCATTTTGGAGCACCGTGACAAGCCACTGAGGTTTTCTGAGCAAAATGCTCAGAACTGTACTTTCATCTGGTAAATCTGGTGCTCTAAATCAGAAAGCGAAGAACCCAGTGACAAAAAATGAGGAAGGCAAGGGATATCTATTGCATCAGCCTGAGCCTCAGAATAGGAGCTTGGGCCAGGCAGGGTACTGACAGGTGGTCAGGATACAGGAACAACTGTATGAACCTGGGGACTGATTAGCTGTTGGGGAAGGGGGTGGTGAGAGGAAGAAGAAGTGAAGATGACTTTGAGATTTGAGCCTGGGTGATGGGAAGACCAGTGCTGTGCCCAGAAAAAGAGAAGTTGGGGTATGAGCAGGTGGGGGAGGGAAGATGACAAGGTGAATGTGTTGGGTTTGAGATGCCCAGGCAACTAGGTGCACACACACACCTGGGAGTTAGGTGGCAATGTGGAGTTCAAAGGAGAGGGCAGGATTACACACAAACACACACACAAAACCCAAAGTGAGTCAGCAGCATTGAGGGGTGTTGACTGCAGTCTTGGGGGTGGATGGCCTCAAGGGGAGAAGGGTAGAGCAGGGATTATTAACCTGGGGTCTGTGGATAGGCTTCTTGTTTGAGCGGTGTCTGTGAACTTTTAAACATTTAAAACAGATTACTGTGTGCATTAAAAAGTCCATTTCTGGCTGGGTATGGTGGCTCAAGCCTATAATCCCAGCACTTTGGGAGGGGAAGGCATGAAAGTTGCCAGAGCCTAGGGGTTCGGGACCAGTCTGGGCAACTTGGTGAGACCTTGTGTCTACAATAAATCAAGAAAAATTAGCCAGGTGTGGTGTTGCATGCCTGTGGTTCCAGCTACTTAGAGGGCTGAGGCAGAAGGATCACCTGAGCACAGCAGGTTGTGGCTGCGGTGGCCATGAGCATGCCACTGCACTCTAGCCTGGGTGACAAAGAACAGAGACTCCAACTCAAAAAAAAAAAAGGAAAAAGTTCACCATCTCATGGGATTATTTACTCTAACCAAGGTTAGAACCCACTGGTATTGAAAGGGGTGGGCTGAAATGGCACCCATAGAATTTTACATAGTAAGTTCTGAATAAGAGACTTCAGCCAATTTCTGCATTCCTGAATGTCATTCTGCAGACTGTGGAAGGGTGAGTTGTCTTTGCCATGGCCAGACTGTTGGATCAAGGTTGTCTTACTACTGTTTCTTCTTGCCAAGACAATTCAACAGAGCAAGGATAGTCTTTTCAACAATTGTGCTGAGATAACTGGAAACTGGATAGCCATGTGCAAAAGAATGAATCTGGGCACTCAACCTCACACCAAATACAAAAGTGGACACAAAATTGGTCAAAGACCTTAAACATAATAGCTAAAACTATAAAATTCTTAGCAGAAAATATCTTCAAAAAAATGTAAATCTTTGTGACCTCGGATCGGGCAATGATTTCTTAGATATGGCCCTTAAAGTACAAAGCAACCGAAGAATAAACTTGGACTTTGTCAAAATTCAACTTTTGTGTTTCAGGGACAGTATCAAGAAAGTGAAAAGGCAACCCATGAAATGGTAGAAAAATTTGTATATCTGATACAAGGGTCTAGTAGTCAGAATATGTAAGGAACCCTTAAAACTCAACAATAGATAAATAACCCAGTTAAAAATAGCCAAAGGATTTGAATACATATTGTTTTAAATATACAAATGGCCAAAAAGCATATAAAAAGATGCTCAGCATCATTAGCCATCAGGGAAATGCAAGTCAAAGCCACAGTGAGATACCGCTTGACCCTCACTAGAACGGTAGTCATCATTATCCCTATCAGATAATAGCATGTGTTGGCAAGGAAGCAGAGAAACAGGAATCCTCATACATTGCAGGTAGGACTGTAAAATAGTACAGCCACTTTGAAACAGTTTGAAAGTTTTTCATAAAGTTAAATATAGAGTTAACCATACAACCCAACAGTTCTACTCTTAGGCACATACCCAAGGGACTCGAAAACGTATGTTTACATGAAAGGCTGTACACAAATACTGATAGCAGCATCATTCATAATAGCCAAAAAGTGGAAATGACCTGATCTCTGTTAACTGAAGAATGAATAAATAAAATGTGGTATATCCATAGAAGGGAATATTATTCAGTCATAAAGAGGAATAAAGTATTGATACCTGCTTCATTTTCTTTTATCATTTCATGGATGCACCTTGAAAACATTATGCTAAGTCAAAGAAGCCAGACTTTTGCAAGAGGTAACATATTGTAAAACTGCATTTAAATAACGAGAATGTGTAAATCCATAAAGAGAAAAAGTAGATCGGTGTTTGTCAGGAGCTAGGGGAAGAGAGGAATGGAGAATGATGGGTAATGGGTATGCGGTTTCTTTTTTTGGAGTGATGAAAATATTCTGGAATTAGATAATGGTGATGGCTGTCCAAACTTGTGAATATACTGAAGACCACAGTATTTTATGAGATGTGGACTTAGGCATCAACCCAAAAGTTTTTTGTCTTCTCAGTTTCTGACTGTCCATAAATGGAATGGAAATAATGTCCATCATTCCAGAAGAAGGAAGAGCATGCAAAGTCACAGAGGTAGACTCTGTCGAGTCAGATGTCAGAAAATAGTAGACTTGGACAGAGCACAGGTGTATGCATGGGAAAATCAGGAGATGAAGCTGAAACGGTTAAGTTGGGGCTGCAACATCAAGTCAGTTGGTTAGTCATTGAGTGAGTTACAAATATTTGAAGATTTCGTCTCAGTGCCAGCCACTGTTGTGGCTGTTTGAACAAAAAGACCTGGTCCCTACCAACACAGGGCTCAGAGTCTAGCTCTGGTGACATTAAACAAATGTTTAATTCAAATGCAGTTTAGCAATTACTTGGGTGTAAAAGGCTGGAAGTTCAGAGTGCTATAGAAATATGTCATGGGGGTCGGGCACGGTGGCTCACACCTGTCATCCCAGCATTTTGGGAGGTGGAGGTGAGAGAATTGCCTGAGCCTAGGGATTTGAGACTAGCCTGGGCAACTTGGTGAGACTCATCTCTACAATAAAATCAAAAAGTTAGCTGGGTGTGGTGACGTGTGCCTGTGGTTCCAGTGACTTGGAAGGCTGAGGCGGAAGGTTCACCTGAGTCCAGCAGGTTGAGGCTGTGGTGGCCGTGAGCGTGCCTGCACTCCAGCCTGGATGACACAGTGAGACTCCAACTTAAAAAATGTGTGTGTGTGTGTGTGTGTGTGTGTGTGTGTGTGTGTGTGTGAGATGGGGGATGCTACATGGTGTGAGGGAATTCTGGAATGCTTTACTGTGGAAGAGAGGTTTAAGCCGAGAGGGGTCTAACTTCCATGCCAGTGAACTTTGACTGAATACATCAGCAGGTGGGGGCCATTTAAAGGGGTCCTGCCTGGGAAGATACGTGCTCAGGGCAATGCCGTAGGAAGATTTAACCAGTGGCATTTCTTAAACTCACCATAAGGTCCTCTTTGGGGTGCCAGCCTTGCCCAAACACCATACACTTTCAGCAGAGGAAAGATGATACTGTCTTCAAAAGTGATGACTTGTGGACTGTGTTTAGATGATCTCCCTGGCATACTTCGTCCTTGCAGAAGTCACTGGAGAAATGACACCAGTGACCTTTCATGAGATGATGAACTAGTACAGCAGGTCTAGTCTCCGCCTCATTGCTGAAAGCAACTCACCACCGAGAACTTTTCCTGGCTTTTTATTTTATGTTATTTTATTTTTGGTCAGGCAGATAGAAAAGTCATCATACAACTTCATGTTCCAGAGTAATTCCTTCACCTTTAGTTTGCTCCAGGGGGGATTGTCAAGTGAACTAAATCATGGCATGAATCCTTCAAGTGTGCACCTGTGTCAGGGAGAGCCGGAGAAAAATATTGTTAAATATATGCTATATAACATACATAATATACTAAGCAAACATTTGTCTTATATATATTTAAAAAACATAGTTCTCCCCCTCCCTCCCCCGTCCTCCTCCATTCTTTCCATATGTACATTCATTCATTTGTCACTGTCCCGTCCCATAGGACGGTCCCTAAGTTCTAGTCACAACAGAACTGGTACAGATGCTGACAAAAAGCCAAACAGCAGCCTTACCCCTCAGGCTTTACTGGCCATCTATAGTGTTACCTGTGATGTGAAGACCAGCGCAAAAGGAGGCCCAAGTCTAAGTCTTGATGTCCAAAGGTGAAGGGTGCTGGTCCTTCTGACTCAGAGTATCACTTCGTAAAATTTCAACTCCTCAAACAGGGTTCACCACCAGCCACTTCCAGAGCCAGAGACCTTTAATCCTTGCCCCAAGATCAGTGGTGATCAAACCACATGGGGATAAGGATCTACCTGGAGGAGCTTAGCAAAATATAATTTCCACATTCAGAGATTTACACTTGAGCAGATATAGATGGAACCTTGGAATCTGCATTTTGAAGAGGCCCGATGATCCTGCTATAGAGGTCTACTTTAGGAAACTCTGCTGTGATTCCATGCCACCAGGCAAGGCTGGCCTAATGCAGTAACCATAGAAATATTTTGAAATCAGGTCTGGGATTAAAACCTGGCTTGGCCACTTACAAACTGTGTGATGTTAGCCAAGTTACTTAGCCTCTCTGAGCTTTGTTTTCCTCATTTTTAATAAAGGGATAATAATACTTACCCAAACATATTCCTTTCCCAGATTTACATTTAAGGTAGGTCTCTTTACTGTCCTGTCTCCGAGTTTGACTCATTTAGGGTATATAGGCATATGTCAGGGAGAGGGAGTGATTTGAGGGCAAAGAAGCCTTAAAAAAAATCTTATTTTTAAATTTCTTGAATCCTACCTCATAGGAGGAAAGAGGAAACTATACAACATGCATACCATTACTGAGGGCTGACTATGTGCTAGACCTTGTCTGTGCCAAGCAGAGTGATCTCCAGATCCGTTTAACGTGACGCTTGACTGATGTCACTGCCTCTCCCTGGGGTCCATGGCTGTGTTTCTTGTTTCTATATCACAGGTTGGTTCGGTGAGTATTTATGAAGGGCCAGCTAGGGGCCAGGCTCCATGGGGGGTGGGGGCGGAGGGAGTAGCAGGCACAGTTATGGTTGACGGCCTGGGCTTGGGGAGCTTCTTATCTAGTCTGGACATGACTATGATATGTATCAAGGACTGTGGGCGCTCAGGGGATTTGAGAGGCTAATTTCAGCAGATGAAACAGAAGGAAAACATTCCCGTGGGCAAGAATTCCCATGCCCACGTTCGATTGTAACTTTCTTGAAGATGAGCTCCGTTTTCCCCTCTTGACTCTTCAGAGTGCCAAAAACAACCCCGGGCCCTGTGACTCCTTGATGAATTCATTTGATTCACTGACAAGTCCCACAGCCCTTTGCTCCTTGGTGCCAGCTGCGTGCTTCTCTTGAAGCTCCTTCTTTCAGACCGAACGAAGGTCTCCAGGGCCAGTGTGTGCTGGGTGATCTGGAGCCATTTTCCCCTTTATTTAATGTGTCCCATTGCAAGAAGATCTTGGTGAACACTTTGCATCCCTTCTCATTCTGAAGTCCCTCTGGCTCTCCCAGCCCCACATTGTGCTTAGAGGTCATTACTTCCTGAGCAATCCACTCCCTGGAGAGTTGGAGTTTGGCCTGTGGCCTGGGCTACTGGCTTTCCTTTTTTCCTAGGGTTGTCTCTGGAAAGGAGGATGATAGAGCAGCTGGGTTGAGCACAGTGCTTTGAAAAAACTGGAGCTTGGGAATGGAGCATCGAGGACTCCCCCAGTTAACAGGGGTTCCCTCTTTGAGCCATCAGGATGGCAAAGATGACTTCTATCTGGCCTGCCCTGTTGTACTGGTTGCTCTTGATTCCTTTTGTTAAAAAAAAAAAAAAAAAAAAAAAAGGAAAGTTGCTGTTTGCTAAAGCAGCTTTTGTTCAGGAGCAGAAAATGCTGCTACCTTAGAACAGGAAAAGTGTCAGCAATGGCTGGAGAAAGCAAAGCTGGCCGTCTCCTCACGGAGCCATCTGGTGGCTCTTCGCGGTAAGCACTGCTCCTGGAGCCTCCTGCGTGGGTGCTGAGATCGCTCCATGTTCTCTTCTTAGAGAAATGGCCTCCCCCGGAAAGAAACTCCTTTCCACGACAGGGCACCAGAGGACCGCCTACTTCGATGGGTCTCCTCGTGGCTCCCAGAGGCCTGCGGACCTGTGCCCAGGTGGGAACGTCTCCAGACATCTCCATCTCCATCCCACCTGCCTTCTGCCCTCCCCAGGGCCCTTATCATACCCTTTCCTCTGCTCAGGATGCCTTTCTTCCAGATTCTCCTCGAGGCTGGCTCCTTTTCATTGTTCTGTTGCAGTCCCAAGGAGCCTTCCCCAGGAAGGCCTTCCTTGACCACTCTCTCTAGGGCAAGCACTACCTGAGTCGCTGTCCATCACAGTTCTTGACTTTTTTTACTCATAGGATATGCAGTATTATCTCAAATGATCTCATTCATCTGTCTGCTTTCCCCTTGTTTATAGCCTGTGTTAGGTCCAAGAGAGCAGGGCCTTACCTGTCAGTTTCATCTCTGTATTTCTAGCGTCAAGAAAAGTGCCCAGCTTATATTGGGTGTTCAGTAAATGTATGTGGAAAAATGAATGAAAGCGAAGACATAAACCATGGAAAGAGAGAGCTTTAGGACCCAGATGGGTCTGTCTGAAGTTGTGGCAGACTCCTCATTCTCTCTGTTTCTTTCCAGATAACAATCTATGAAAGGGTCTATTTCCATGGCTAGCATCCATTTTCCTCTGGGATTACATTCTGGTTGGCAGAAATTTGTTTTTGTCTTACCATCTAACCCTCAGCGCTCACTTTCCTTTTTTTCCTATCGTATGTTCACACACTCTTTAATAGCTTTAACAGGGGCTGTTTTTATAGGAAGAAGCCATCTTCCATCTTTGAGGCACCACAATTTTTAGACATCTCCAAATATCCTATGGAAAAGCACTGAACCATCAAGAGAAATTTATACCTCCTCTGATCAAACTCTCCTGGTCAGCTTCCCCCACCGTGGAGAGCACTTGGCCGGCTCATCTATCCGCCTTTCCATCCACAGCTGCCTCCTCTCCTGATGCTGCCGTTCCATTCCAGACAGCGGCTAAGGCTCTATCTGTTCAATGTCTTCAGAGAAGAGCCCTCAGATTCCAGAGATCACCAACTCATGCTTAGCCAGGTTTTCCTTGCATCTGGGCCCAGACCTGACCACATGGGCTCCCTCAGCCTTTTCTTCAGAGTTTTTCCAGGAGAGAGATAGAGGGTGGGTGTGTGTGTGTGTGTGTGTGTGTGTGTGTGAACATTCACAAACATGCTCATGGTGTCTTCTTTCTCATTGCCCTTGAGAAAAGATGGTCTTGAACCACCAATTCAATATACGATGAGCCTCCAGCAATTTCTCCAAATTCCTTGGGGATAATTTTCTTGTAATCACCACTGGTTTTCTTGTAATCACTCCTGCTTTTTAAATTTTATGGCTCAACTCCATTGTTCTAGTCCACTGTTGACTCATACCTGAAATTGAGCCCCTTCCCTGAATTCTACCAACACAAACAAACAAAAACTCCCACTCATTTATGGAAGTTTGTAGAGAAGATTTTAACGTAGATTTAAGATGAAGGGGGACGGGTCTTTTATTTTGACAGTACACAGTCAAAAATCAAATCATAGACACCCCAGTTCTGGCCCCTGAGATTTTTCACTGGTCTTTGCACCCTACATAGAGTCTCCCAACCTCATCCAATTTGCTGGTTCTTTTCTTCACTCTCTTTTCTTTTTCTCATCCTCTCCCCCCTGGGTTTTCCCCACAAATTCCAATTTTTCTTCAAATTCCAATTTGTCATCAAGAGCAATTCAACTTTTCCCTGCTCCCTTCCACTTTGCTCTGGGCCCAGTTTGCATATCCAAATGCATTGAGGACCTCAGCAGATCCAAGGGTTTCTTATTTATGAAGAGCCACTCTCCTTAGAAGGCAAGTGTGGTTGACATGGCATTTCCTTCTCCTCTACAAGGGAGTTCTCCAAGAAAAGGCCAATGGGAATCTGATGCCCTGTGTGTCATCCAAAGAAGGAATCCACAAAATACCAAAGCTGGGGGTGGCTTTTTGGTTCATTAGTGACTTACTGTCTATTCAGAGAGCCTGAATGGCTTGGGGGATCCATACAAACCGCTGAAATCCTATTGATAAAGCTTTGGAAATGCTCTACCCACCCCCTCCATCCCTCTCCAGGCCCGTTTGCCCTTTCACTGGGGGTGTCTTTCCATCTTGGGCGAACTCACAGTTTTCATGAGCTTTTCTCAGCATGAAAGTTAATAGAGAAATGAAGAAAAGAAATCATCTTTCCACCTTTTGAACTGGCAATGGAAGAGCCGAGCTGGCAAAGGGAGACTTCTTGGGGCTGGAGCAGGCTGTTCTATGGAGAGAATCCGGAGTGAGAAAAAAGTCAGGGTCATAGAATGTGCAAGAGAAGGGGTCCTTGGGCGGCCTCTAGAGAAGTCCCTCCCTTGGCAACTGAGGGACCCTAACCCCAGAGCTGTGAAGGGACTTCCTTGCCCAAGCCTCCTTTACATCAAGGCTGTAGAGGTCCATTGTTCAATTTTGTGAGGGAAGTAGGATCTCCCTCAGTCTGTGCCGGTTCAGAAACAGGCCCACGGGCCTATTGTAGAAAACCCGCAGCACTTTGAATCAAGGAAAAATGAGTCAGTTGCTCCTCCTTGTTAGTTCTTGAACTTTAAAAATCTGAGTTGCGGTTCAGTATTTGAGGTGGTATGTACATTTGGATGAGGGGGTGGAAGGTGACAGGGAGGATTCAGAAGATGGTGATTAGGTTCTCTGAGACATCTGGAGGAGGAGGAAGAGCAGAGAAGGAGGCGGGTTCCTCCTTTGTGGTGGAAAAAGAAATGTAAATGGGTCAATTTGATGTCAGCTCTCGCCCGCCCTCCTAGGCGGCAATGAAAATAACATTCAGTCAAGTCTTTCTTTGGCAGAATGACGGCTATGTACACTGGAATCAGGAAAAAAAAAATGTTGCATGGGATTGTTTGTGACAGAGACTCTGTTGTGACCAATTTAATTCAGCTCAATAAGAAATTCCCAAGCAGTGATTATATGCCCATCACAAGGTCAGCTGTGTTTTGGGGGAACAGGAAGAAAGGCTTTCCAGTATTATTATATGCAAGACCTGACATCTTATTAAGAAATTGAGACCTATCTCCGTGGAGCAGATGGAAAATGAAATTGGATAGCTTAAATGACAAAAGTTGTGGGACTGACCATGTATGTTCTGGAAAGTTACGAGGAAAGGGGCCAGGGGATGAGGCCATGAGAAGGTGGAACCTGAGACAGAGAGAAAGCTGCTTGTTTTGGGGACCATGTCTCCTTCTTCTGTGTCTTTGCTAGATTGAGGCTTTGCCCATAGTAGGCGCTCAATAAAAACCTCCTCAATGATGAGGGGTGGGGAAGTGGGCAAGAACAGATGCAGCAGATGCAGAGGTGACGAGGTGACTCAGAGGTGTCCCCTTGCAAGGGCCAGAGCCACCTTGCAGAGCAGAGAGGGTCCTCGGTAGACTTGCTGGGATTCTGGGGTGTCTGCAGATGCAGAGTTGGGACTTGCTCTGTGGCCCAAGGGAACCCCAGAAGAGGCAAGGGCAAGTGTTTTGGAAAGCTGGCCTGTGGGTGAGGAAGTTGTGGGTGCTAGACCAGGCTGTATCCTGGTGTACCCTGAAGAAGCTTTTTTTTTTTTTTTTTTTTTTTTTGAGTTGGAGTCTCACTCTGTGGCCCAGACTGGAGTGCAGTGACACGCTCCCAGTCACCGCAGCCTTGACTTGTTGGGCTCAGATGATCCTGCCTCAACCTTCCAAGTAGCTGGAACTACAGGAGCACGCGACTATGCTCAGCTAATTTTTGATTTATTGTAGAGACGAGGTCTCGCCAAGTTGCCCGGGTGGGTCTCGAACCCGCGGGCTCAGGCAATCCACTCTCCTTGGCCCCCCAAAGTGCTGGGATTACAGGCTGAGCCACTGAGCCCGGCCTGCCTTAGCTTTTAATGTGCCAGATACAAGGTTGTATTGTGAGCTCTCTTTTATGTCTGCACGCCTAGAGAACAAGTCCGAGGGCTGCACAAAGGGCGGACATGCGGAGGCAGAGAAACCTTCGGTTCTGAGAATTCAGGGGCTGAAGATCTGGATCGGGGTGGTAGTAAAGAAGGCCAGAAAATGAGAGATCTGGAAATGGCTCTTAGGATGCTTTTAGGTATTACTTAACAGGGTAGGAGTTAGCACAGTTGGTCTTAAGGGAAGAGAGTTATTTTCTGGAGGGCAGTATTTGGGGTATGAAGTGACGGTGCGATGTCTCAGAAGCAGTCAGAAATGTAGGATTAGTGGTTGGCTGGGCGAGGCAGAGTGGTTAAAAGTGGGTCCTTGGAATCCTGACTCTAATGCGAACCAGCTGTGTGGCCTTGGTCATGTGATTAGGGTGACCCACTCATCCAGTGTGTAGGGGACTTTCCTAGCTTCACCACCGAAAGTCCCATGTCCTGGGAAATTCCCCAGTCGCTGGCAAACTGGGACCATCCTGGTTTGAAAACTGCAAGGCCCTCGTCCCAGTGTCTACTTTAGTGGTGGCCAAACTGGAATAGTTGGTGAAACTCCCTGACCAACTCTAGCTGTTGCTTTCTCATCTGGAGAATAGGGATAATAATAGTATCTTCCTCAGAGTTTGTATGATTTAAATGAGATGATACATGTGTGAAGTACTCAGCTTAAAGAAGGGCACAGAGAGACATGAAGCCAACATTTGTTGAAAGAATGAGTTGAATGAGACCTGCAGATGAACCAGTTGGGGGCAGAGGGGGACAATGAAGAAATTCGGTGTCATCCTGCGATGCCAGAGATGCCTTTGTGTGCAGAACTTGTGGATGGGAATTCTACCTGTATTTGTAAAAGAAGGTTTGCCATGAAAATTAGCAATGTCAACAACAAAAAATGTTAGCCCGTTAAAGAAGGCAAACCTTTGGCAGTAGCATTTACATTGTAATAATATTAATGCTAATGATAAGTGAATATGTACCTTTGGTAGAGGATTTCCAAGGTTCACTCAAGACATGTATCTCTGCTTTTTGGCTCAGTGGTCAGTGTGGCTGAATGTGCTCAAATGAAGGAAAAGCACGAGTGTGTTTTTTTCACTCATTGGTTGGTGCAATTATTCAACCAATACTTATTGAGCACTTTTGTGTTCGGCACAATATGAAAGCTTCAAAGAAATACAAGAAGCAGTCTGCGTTCTTAGAAACTTTACCATAAAATTATTTTATCATTATGCTTATCTTACTTATTTAAAGGTGAACACTACTTTATTTTCCCCCATCAATATTAGAGCCTTCTAACCTCAACATACAAGATTTTAATTGACCTTCAACGTTCTAGAAGCCAGAAGTGGAGAAATCAGAAAGCCCCCATCGGGGCATCTTGAAGAGATGGGAACAGGAAAAAGAGACTAGGGGAGAGGAGAAAGGGAACTGGGAGAGAAGGAGGGGAAGCAGGAAGAAAGGAAGGAGCTGGGGTGAGAAGAAGGAGGGAGCAGGAAGGAGAGGGGAGTGAGAAGATGGGAGGGGTAGAGGAAGAAGGAGGGGTTTTGAATAAAGAGGACTGAGGGGGAGGGAGTAGAGAGAGCAGCAGGAGGACTGAGGAGAGCCCTTAAGGAGGCAGGGAGGAACCCGTTGACAGGGTCACAGGTGGGGAGGAAGGGAGAACTTGAGAGGGGAGAACTTGAGAGGAGAGAGCAACAGAGGGCTGGAGGAGGCTGAAGGCTTATCACTCCAGGTTGAATAGAAACGTTGAGATCACACACGTGAGGGTTTTTTTTCCCCTTTGACCACAGCTAGAGCTAAGAGGAAACAGGGTGAAGGACCAGAGGAGGCGGAGAAAGATGGCATTCATAGCCTCCCCCCCCCCCCCCCCCCCCCC
>NW_007257307.1:311407-317473 GCF_000164805.1 Carlito syrichta | reverse complement strand
CCCCCCCCCCAGCTCTCCCTCTTTCTCACGGTGCCTGGGGTTTCGTCTCCTGCTCCAGGTGTGGCCTGTGGCCCCTTCCTGACGCCACAGGAGCTGAAGAAGCGCTGCCCTTCTGGTGACCAGTAGAGGCTGGGTCTGCCCTGACAGCAGTCCCCTTCTCCAGGAGTGGCAGCTCCCCCTAGCTCTGCAGGCCGCTGTTTCCCCAGATGGCTTCCTCCTCAGAACGGGCTTGGGTGCAACCTTCAGGACACCCTTCCTCTTCTTCACCTGAGGAGGCCAGCCGGGGTGAGAGGGAACATTTGTTTTCTCCTCTTTCATTTTTCTCCAGTCTTTCCATTTTCCTGCCTTATGTATCCTGGAAGTTTTCATAAAGTAAGGAATTCAGGATAAAAATGCCCAACACACCCCAGGCCCCAGCGTCCAAGAAAGAAGAGTTGTGTGTAAATAATCAGTTCACTTTGACTTGGAGAATGACCAGGCTGGAAGGGCCTTCAGAGGGCATAATTGTTAGCCAAGAGCTGGGGCCAGAAGGTGGAAAAATTCCATGATCTGAGCCAAGTGGTCAGATCACTGGCTGCCTCCTCAGCAAAACTCTAAGACGAGGTCTGGATAGCCAAGCCTCAGCTGCTGCTGGGGAGTGTCTCAGCAGTCCTCTCTAGGGTTACGATTTCAAGGGACAAAACCATTATAGACTTTAGGCCATGCTACTGAACATCAATTTGGGGGCTTTAAAAATATATCTATAACCAACTTATTAGAAAGATGCTAAGCGATTAAGTATAATCGTCAGGCAATTCCTTTGTGAAATGTTTCTACTGCATGAGGGGAGATCCCCCTCAAAAACTGGAATTTATTTATAAAAAATTATGTATTTATTCTTACGTGTTTAAACTTCAGTCACTTTCAAAGTACTCTCCGTTGGATATGATACACCTATCCAGATGCTTTTTCCACTGCTCAAAACAGTTTTTGAACTCATCAATGTAGATGCCTTTTAGTGCTTCCGTCATTTTTTGTTCCGCCTCTTCCACAGTGGCAAAAACATTTCCCTTTGAGGACTTTTTTCATCAGGGGGAACGAGTCACTCCAGTGAGATCAGGTGAATAGGGAGGGTGGGGTGTGGGGGTCGTGCCATCTTTGGTCAAAACCTGCTAACACTCAGCGTGGTGTGGGCAGGTGCTTTATCATGGTGGAAGAACTGGTCACCTGTTTGCCACAACTCGGGATGTTACTTCTGCAAATCGTGATGCAACCTTCTCAAAACTTTCAGCTAAAAACTTTAATTGGCCATTTGATCCAGAGGAACATATTCCGAGTATACTACAGGGGGCCCACCCTCCAAAAACATAATTCTGTTTTTTTTTTTTTTTTTTTTTTGAGCCCCCTTGTACTTCTCAGACCCTTTTGAGTCTAGGCTTCCACATTTCGGACTTGTTTTTGCTTGGCATCATTAGACTCTTAGGATGCTTTTAGTTATTACACAGCAACTTGGACAGTCTATATTTCGAACAACCTCATGGAGATGGCATATGGCCAGCATCTCCAGGCTCTGGGTTAGCTTGGAGATGATTACACTGAATTATGCTTGCACATAGCATAATAGTAGCTCCCTGAATCCTGGTACAACTCTGCCAGATGGGTATGACTATCCCCATTTTGTTGATGAGAAAACAAGTCCAGAGGGGTGAACTGACTACCCCAAAGTCTTGAAGCCAGGGGCAGATCCAGATTTCCTGACTTAAATTGTATGCATTTCCACCAAATCTCTCGCCTGCCAATGACATAAAAATAAAGATAATTACTAATATGAACTGATCTTTCACTGCTCACCAGGCATCATATCATGCTAAGTGCTTTCACATGCATGATCTCATTTAGTTTTCCCAACAGGCACCTGAGGAAATGGATGTTATTATCCCCATTCTACAGATGAGAAAACTGAGGCTAAGAGGGCTGAAGTCAGTGGCTCACTGTCACATGAAGAGGGAATAGCAGAGTAGGAACCTAACCTCAGCTAGCCCAAACCCAGGGCTGGTGTTCTTAGCCCCAGACCACTCACCCAGCAGGCCAGAGGTAGGGCATCCAGTCCAACTTGGGTTCCTGCTTTGAATTGTCTCTTCGTTTTCCTTGTCTCCTCTTTTAAAACCCTGTTAACCCAATCCTCTGCGGACAAACAACCACGAAGGCCAGAATGGAGAAGAGGGAGGGGTTTCCCCTTCCAGCATGGCCTCAGTGATGGTGACAGGGACTGAAGGGTGTGACAGGGTCAGACACGTGCAGGGGACACAGTGCCATCCCTTCTTCCTAGCCATATGCGCCACTCTGTCTTTTTGATAGTGCCACATATGGCGCTTCCTTCATGGAATGTCTCATCATAATTGATCTGACCTGTATCGTTCTGTTGGCTTTAGCAAAACAAATTCTGACAGGTTTTGATATTAAAACTAAAAATATGTTTTCAACTCGCCAAGGAGCCATAAAGCAGGCTGAAATCATCCTAATGATAATGGACAATCTGCTTTCTACCATCAACCCCTTATTTACATGTACCAAGCCATCCAGAGATAATGTGAGCCTCGAGTGTCCTTCCAGCTTTTACTAATCTTCCCTAATTTACTAAGTGGGGGTGGAGGAGGGCTGAAAGGAGGTTCCCCGGGTCACCTTGGTGTGCCCCTCTTGATGCCTCAGTGTGTCACGTGTCAGGTGCAGCTGCTTCTGATATCTCTGGGCCCCAGTGGGGCCGCAGGGCTGTTTCGTTTAAAAAGTCCCTAGTGGAGGGAGGGGATTTGTGATCTCATTTCCACAGATGTTTCTTTTCGGGCCTCTTCCCTGAGACAATCCCGGTGGCATTCTGAGGGGTAGAGCGAGCAGCACTGGCCTTGAACCCTGGGCGCCACGGTGAGAGCTCTGCTCTGGCCCCCCTCTGGCTCCTCTTCCTGCAGGGTAATGAGTCTGCAGGGCTGAGGGATGACGTCCACTCAGAGCCCCTGCCCCTCCATCCTTAGGTGCCCGGGACCTCAAATTCCTGCCCAAACAGCTCTGAACCCATCTGCACCCACAGACCTCTGACTTCCTGAGAGGCTACCCTTCTGTCAGCTGGCATACCCTCAGATTTGAGGGACTGTCGGGAGGCTGCTGATGCAGGGGGCTCTGGATGAAGTTTGGACATGTGACCAGAGGGGTCTAGATACATGTAAACAAGGCCTCTCTCAGTGTGGGGTAATAAGAGGTGGGGAGCAGCCTCGGGCTTCAGGCTGCCCACTCTTCATGGGCCACACTCACTGATGAACTCTGAGGGGTTCTGAATGTGAACTTGGTCATTATGAAGGTTGGCTTGCCAAGGTGGGAAGATAGAATATATATTCTTCAGTCGTTTGTCAGGTCGGCTTATTCTTGTTCCGGGCTTAGACATATGTTTATGTGGGCCGTCATGTGTACGCTTGCTCCAGCCCATGACAATGTGAGGATGGACCTGAGAGGGTGGGGACTAAGCTTGTGGACTACACGGGTGGAATCTGGGGCAGATGGACACAGGAATTCTTTTTCCACTCTCGCAGTGATTAATTCATGGAAAGAATCTGGCGGGAAAATGGAGAAGTAGGAGAACTTGAGTTCTCCCTTTGGATTTGTTATCAAGTGACTAAATGTCTCAGGAAGGTTTCTTTCAAAGCTTCTGTTTCCTGGTCTGTAAAAGAGAGAAGAGGTAAAACAGCATTGCCCAAAGCGTGTTCCTAGAACACTTGCCCTGCCAGAAGACCTATGAGAAAGGGTTTCATGGCCAATTAAATCTGGAAAACCAATTTTTTCTTGAGAGTCTTAGTGCATATTTTCATAATAAAGCCTCCTATAAGTCCTACAGCTGGAAAAAAATATTAATTTTAATTACCTAGTTTCCTACCCCTAGCATTTGAGTGCCTACTCTTTGCTAGGGACTATGCTATATGCTTCATATGTACATTTTATTTCATCATCACACCAACCCAGTGATATAGTTATCATTAGTAACCCATTTTACAGATGTGGAAACCAAGGGTCAGAGAGGCTAGGTAAGTTTCCCAGAGTCAGGGATGAAGCTTTGCTACCTCACCCTGGGGAGAAAGTTCTCACTCATTCCCAAACGATAGCTCGTTGGATCTTCGGCTCATATACATCATTAAGCCATCTTTGTACATTTCACCTTTGGTGGTTATCACCACAGTGCTTCCTATTTATTATTTATATTAGATGTTCTCATTTTAAACCTCTTTCTAAATGAAAAAAAAAAAAGTTTTAAAAACCATATCAAATATACAAATGGCCAGTAAGCAATACAAAGATGTTCAATGTCATAAGCCGTCGGGGAAATGCAAATCAAAGCCACAATACCATTTCATGCCCACTAGGATACTCTAATCAAAGAGACAGAAATACAGGGGCTAGCAAGGATGTGGAAAAATTGGAATACTCATGCAGTACTGGTGGGGAATGTGAAATGGTACCATCACTTTGGAAAACATCCTGGCAGTTCCTCAAAAATTACACCTAATTAATATATGAATCAGAAATGTAATCCTAGCTATATACCCAAGAGAAATGAAAATATTGTGTCTACACAAAAACTTACATATGAATGTTCATAGTAGTATTATTTGTAGTGACCCAAATGTTCATCAACTGGTGAATGGATAAACAAAATACGGTATATTCATACAGTGGAATCTTATTCAGCTGTAAAAAGGAAGAAAAGTACTGATACATGCTACAGTTTGGGGAACCTTGAAAATATTATGCTAAGGAAAGAAGCCAGACACCAGAACCACATATTAGATGATTCCACTTACCTGAAAAGTCCGGAATAGGCACATCTATAAAGACAGAAAGTTGTTTAGTGTTTGCTTAGGGCTGGGAAGTATATGGGGAGACTGGGGAGGGGTGATAGTGGAAGTATGTGGGGGGGGTCTCTTTGTGTGGTGATGAAATTGTTCCAAAATTGACTGTGGTGATGGTTTCGCCACTCTGTGAATATACTTAAAACCATTATTTTTTACACTTTATTTATTTTTAACTTGTAAATTTTTTCATTTTTAAAATTGTGGGGTACAATTCGGCATTAGATGGACAAATATCCATTGTGCAGGTACCATTGTTGATGAGGTGTTTCCCCTGCTTCCCCAGACAGATTTCCATTACTGTCAATCCCACCTCCCTGCCTCTCTCCACACCCCTGCAGTTTCCCGCTACTGTCAATTCTTTTCTTATGGAATTACACTAGTTGTTCAAGGTTCACTTATGAGTGAGAACATGTGCTACTCAATTCTTTGTTGCTGTGAAAGATCACTCTGTATTATGGATTCGAATTCCATTCAGGTTGCTGTGAAGTTTATGATTTTGTTCTTTATGGCTGCATAATATTCCATCGTGTATATGTACCACATTTTTTTAATCCAGTCCTCTTTTGATGGGCAGGACAGTTGGTTCCATGTTCTTGCTATTGTGAACAAGGATGCAATAAACATACGTGTGCAGGTATCTTTTTTATAGAGCGATTTGAGTTCTTCTGGGTATATTCCCAGTAGGAGGATTGTGGGACCATATGGAAGGCCGATTTTTAGAACTTTTAGGAATCGCCACACTGTTTTCCACAGAGGCTGTACTAGTTTTCAGTATCACCAACAGTGTAGAAGTGTTCCCTTTTTACCACATCCTCTCAGCATCTGTTATTTTCTGAGTTATTGATGATGGCCATTACTCTTTACACTTTAAGTGAGCAGATTTTGTGACATGTGAATGATATAGGCCCCACCCCTCAATGCTCCACAATATTAAAGAAATTTTTGTACAAGAGATCAGTTCAACTATCCTAACACCACAGTTTTTCTTGCTTTGTCTTCCCTTCCTATCTTTGCTACATGGCATGCAGAATTGCATGCATCCAGTTATTCACTCAAATTAGAGAGCAGGGAGGTAAGTGGCAGCGATATTTGTTCATTGATTCCTTCACTGATTCACTCATTGTCATTCCTATATCTTTTCTTTTTTTTTTTGAGTTGGAGTCTCACTCCGTCACCCAGACTGGAGTGCAGTGTG
>NW_007257307.1:277511-311237 GCF_000164805.1 Carlito syrichta | reverse complement strand
GGTACATATGTGGTCATCATACAGGTAAAGTTTGGGCCTTCCTTTGGTCCCCACTTTGCCTGGTTTGAGATCAGGTACCTTTATTGATGTTGTGTGTTCTCCCCACTCCCGACAGTGTCCCATTACTGCCAATCCCTTTCTTATAGTATTATGATAAATGTTCAGGGTCTGCTTATAAGTGAGTATATGTGATACTCAGATCTTTGTTTCTGTGAAGATCACTGAGTATTACAGACTCTAAATCTATCCAAGTTGCCACGAAATCTGTAATTTTGTTTTTCTTTATGGCCACATAATATTCCATTCATGTATATGTACCACATTTTCTTTATCCAGCCTACTTTTGATGGGCAGCATGGCTGGTTCCATGTTTTTGCCATTGTGAATAATGCTGCAATACACATGCGTCCTGTATCTTTTCATCCATTCAATGCATATCCATGGAGCCCCTCTGTATGTCAAGCACCATGCTAGGTTCTGAGATCGACCTGTGAGTAAGGAAGACAAGATCTCAGTTGAAAAGGAGCTCTTGGTCCACTTGGGACAACAGAAGGGTGCAAAGTTCATTGTAGTGCATCGTAACGATGCTGGGATAAGGAACCTGGCTGTGGGGAAGGTCATGGAAACACTCTCAAAGAAGTGATGCCTCAGCTGACTGCCGAAGGTAACATATTTTGGCAACTTCTAAGGTCTCTAAATACTAAGACCCAGGGAAGTTAGGGAGTGGGGTGAGTTAAGGTTGGAGGAGTAGGTGGAGATCAGACAAAGCAGGGTTTAATGATCATATTAAGGAGATTGTGAGATGAACTGTTGTAGGCTCTTAAGCAAGAAATGGCGTATTTTAAAATTATTATAATTGAAACACACATACTGTTTTGTATTCTCCAGGGTTTTATTTAAAGTATTTTTCTATGTTTTTGCACAAGTTTCATGTATTGCTTTTAATGGTCATATCTCTAATGTTGGACATTGAGGTTGTTTCCAGTTTCTGTCCCACAACCTTTATTCTATTTTAGGTCAACGTAACAATGAAATCTTCATTTTCTTATGCATAGAAGCCCTGGTTCCCTGTTCTGGTTGACAGTGCAATGGATCTTTTACTTACATTATTTTTGTAGGAGTTATTCCTAGGAATGACTGCCGAAGGGATTGAAAATGTTGCAGCTCTTACTTGGTTTCACCATGATGCTTTCTAAACAAGGTTATGCTAATTGATATTCTCTTTCCCAGCACTAAATAACCAGGAGTATGTATGAATATTTCTGTGTTCTCTCTCTCTCTCTCTCTCTCTCTCTCTCTCTCTCTCTCCTCTCTCTCTCTCGCATCCTCCTCTCCTATTCCATCATCTGTTTCTTGTTTTGGTAAATAGACCTTCTTTCTGTGCATACTATTTGCCTAAACTCACCTGATGATCTGTCTAAAGGCTGAGCTATTTATATGAATCTTAGGCATGACATATCAAAAAAGAAAACCATGGAGATATTGACACCATTATGGAGGGATAGAGTCTTTGGAGAAGGTAGGTGTTAGGGCCATGAGTGAAAGTAAAACCAAACTTAAATCACTAGTGTTGTTGATGCAATTTTGCTAGGCTACATGACCCTATACTTTTCTGTCAGAATTAAAAATTTTTTTTCATGAGAGTCATCGTTGTTTAAAACATTTTTCTTTTTCTATTTTGGAGTCTTTTGTCCATCAAGAGACTCCAGTATGGAAAGGTACTGGTCTTCAGTATAATAAAATTTTATTTAAATAGAATGTGGCATTAATGCTCTCCTCTGAAATATTATCAAAATAAAGATGACATTTAAACATCCCTGCTACTACTGCACATAAAAAGAGAATACTTCTCATTCTGTGGAGCCTTACAAGTAATAATATATATTTATAACAGCAGTAGCAGTTACTTTAGCAAGATTCGTGTTTGTCTTCAGCAGGAAAAGTTGGTACTGGGAAGGTTTCAGCTGAAGGAGATTGTCTTGGCTAATATTAGACAAGTAGGATGGGATATTATGTGATATATTGACTTCAGAATGATTGGTCTGAGACTTGAATGTTGAAATCCATCATTTCCTCTTTGAGAGCTCTCTGCAGGAACATTGGGGCATAGAAGACTTTAAAGGAATAGAAAGTGCACTGTACAGGAAGTTAAGAGAATTGGAATCTAGTCTTTACTTTGACCTTAATTATTTTATTCATTATCTGTAAGGCCCTAGGTAAGTAACTTTTTGAGTCTTCTGATAAAGTCCATATGTTTACTAGTAGGAAAATAACTTGCATGGAAAAGAACATTTTCCTCTTCCTCTAGATTTTCTAAACTGTTAACATATTGGCAATGTTTGAGGCTGCCAATGCCAGGGAAGCCTGTTCAGGAGACCACGGGATTCAGTAATGGGAATGTTTGATGAGAGGTTGTGTGCAGCAGTAGAAAGAGCCAGTGTGGACGTCAGGATGCTTGAGTCATGGCATGGCTTCCTCTTCCCTGTTATTGGGACTTGAGCATTTCAAATGTCTTTCCTGGTTTTTAGGGAAGTATCCACAGCTCTGTCAAATGAGTTAGTTGATTTCGTGGTCTCTAGGAATTCCTTTCAGCATGGGCATTTGGTGGTCCCATGATTTCTTTCTAAGAAAGTTCTAGCCTCTACCTTTGTTTCCACACGGAATGTTCATGGCCTTGAATGGACTGACTCATTCCAAACTACTGCCTGTTGAATTGAGGGGACTCCTCTGTGCTATTTAGATCACACTCCTGAAGTGTGGTTGTGATGACATATATTATGTATTATCAAGTTGAAACTATTTTTAGAAATACTGGAAGAAAAAGGCAACATTGATATTTCATACGGGTTTCTATGTGGGGATATAGATGGTCCCATGACTGAAGGGTTTGGAGAACTGGAGATATTACATAGAAAGTTTCTTTTTGTGAAATAAGCAGGTGTCAACGGAGTATTCAAAGACTAGGAAGTTAATGTCTCCTTACTGACAGGACACAGGAGATTAGTATCACGTGAACATTTATTACTTATTAGGCATCATGTTTAGCATTTGACAAGACACTTTGTCTTGGAGGGCATGTGCACCTTATAAATATTGCCATTCTTCAGAAGCAAACAAGCACCTCCTGACACATGAGCTGTTCACAGAAGTAGATGCTTAGTGCTTGCTGGTTGCATGATTGAATCAATACAATGAAAACTCTTTTCAGTGTGTTCGTCATTGCCAATATGATTTTTTTTCCCACATATGATTAGATTTTAGCTAAATCTCAGGGTTGTTTTGGAAAGGTAATATCTGGGGCTCTTCAACCAGCTTTGTATGGGGAGGGCAAGAGCTGAAGAGTGCTGAGGAAGTGAGAAGGATCATCGTGTCCCAGCTAGATCCTTCTCTCTGAAGCTGATTTAGATGTAGAATTCATTGGGTCTTTAAGGCAGAACCAGTCCATCTTCTTTTCTTCCCTCTGTTCCCATAAAAGTACTAGGCATAAACTCCAAGATTTAAGGCCAAATGTTGACTTTGTAAATATTCCATCTATAAGTCGTTCTGGGCTGAAAGAGCTCAGCTCAGTGAAGAGAACCACTTCAAACCGCTTTTTGTTTGGGTTCTCATGACAGCAACTCACCTGGGGATTATTTTTCCACTCAGTCTTCTCTACAGGTTTGGGTGGCAGGTCACATTATTTCTTGGCCAAGGCACTAGGCTCTTCCCATCATTAGTACAGCCAAATCATAACACTAGGAAGCTTAGATAATGTGGTTCATGTACCTGTGGTTTGTCTTTCTGAGGGTGGTTAGTTAGCAGTTAGGGAATTCCTGAGATTCACTGATATTCTCTGGAGGCATAAGTTAGTTGCTGATTTAGAGGGATGAGAATAACATACTGAAGCCTCTTTAAAGTATTACTACAGAGAAAAATCAAGGCCTTTCACTAGTGCACACATTTATTTTCTGAACACCTAAAATGTGTCAAGTATTAGGAAAAGAAAGCATGGCCACTTACCTCAAGAATCAATCTCTCTCTCACCCTCTTCTCCCCACCCCCCCATTGCTCGCCTCTCTCTCTCTCTCTCTCCCCTCTCTCTCTCTCCCTCTCTCTCCCCGGTGGGGCAGATTATTGAGCAAACTCAAAGTTCCAATAGTGTAATGGGAGCAGAAAAAGTCTACCTTTACTCAAAGGAATCAGAGCAGACCAACCAGAGGAAGTCAGAGTTAAGCAGCCTCTTGAGAAATCTATTGGCATCAACCGGGAAAAACCCAAAAAAGACATCTCAAGTTGAGGAGGCAACCTATACAAGAGCACAACCATAAAAAGGACATATCTTCGTAGGAACCACAACTAGCACGGGATGGCTAAAAGACAGGTTGTATGTGTATCTTTTGGAGACTCCCTTCTGGAGTAAGGGAGAATGGATAAGTGGTGAGAGGTGACACTGGAGAGGGAAGCCAAGACTGTGTCATGACACCCTTGCCTTATATGCCATTCTAAGAAGTTTGATCTTCATCCTTTACTGATAACATGGGAGAGCATCCAGAGATTTTAAGCATAAGAATGACTCTTAGTAACATATATTACCAGGTACCCACCATGTGCCAGGTTTGTTGTTAGGGACTGAGGTTTCAGCAATGGATAAGATTGCTAGGTTCATGTCAGACACGATCTGATGTACATTTTAGAAGGAAGTTGAGTGGCAGTAATGTGGGTTGATAGAGTGGGCTTAGAGTGAGTGAGAAGTGAGAATCCTAGACTCTTACTTTCTACCTTCATAGAGGCCATCTGGGAAGTGTTGATCGTAATTTTCCACAGCCCTCAGAACAGAAGAGTAGCTTATTTTCAGTACTTCAAAAAGAAATTCTGAAACATCATGACCTGGGTAAGTACTAATAAGAAGCCTGATGCCCCATGAATGAGGAAAGGAGGGCATGTATAGAATTAAAAGGCATAACACATGAAAGATAAAGGAAGTTGTGCAAAGATAAAGGAAGTTGTGCAAAGAGATTGGGAATCCTAGGAGATACCTGTGGGAGTATAGAAAAATGAGACAGGGAAAGGAGTGTGTTGTACACCACTGTGGAATCACAGTAGAGTCTGACATCACTGGGGATTTCTTGGAGGCAGAATAGAACACACCTCAGAATTATCTCAACTAAGTGTCTAGGAAGCTGGGGTATTTATCCACCACCTTGCTGTCTATCAGTGGTTAAGGTAGACTTCAGGAAATATCCAACTTGCTCTGTGCACAGACTAACTATACTCCTAAGACCAGAGTCCTGGTTGCTCAGGTGAGGCGGCCATCAGTGTGTTGAGCGGAGAGCTAAGGGAATGTGGGTGGATAGTAATGGCATCTACCACAGGAGGTGATGATTCTTGGGTGCTTTTTTTCATTCATTCATAGGCACTGGACTCTCAATGTCTGCAATAATATGTATAAAACAACAATCCTACCTGTTAGGTTAGGTTGGTTGTTCTCAAATGGGGGTGATTTAGCCCCATCCCTGGGGCATATTAGCCAACATCTGGAATCATTTTTTGATTGTCACAACTGGGAGGGAGAGAGTGCTACCGGCATCCAGCAGGTAGGCCAGAGAGGATGCTAAATGTTCTGTAATGAACAGGACACTCGTTTCCACTCCAATCCCATGAAAAAGTGTCCAATCCAAAATGTCGACAGTGCCGAGGTTGAGAAACTCTGGGTTAAATTGATGTTATTTCACAAATAAGAATTCCAAAGTTAAGAGGAATTGAATAACTTCCTTGGGTTTATAAAACGAGTACAGGGCCAGCCAGGATTTGAATCAAGGTTTATCTGCTTCCAAAGCCCGTGCTTTTTGATTTGCGTTGGTTGGCCTTCCAGAGAGAGAGAAAGAACTGGAATCCCAGAGGCTCACTGAAAAAAAACCCAGCGTTAGTACTGGCCATGTCTCCTGGCCCAGGACTTCAAAGGAGCCTGGAACTGGCTGGAACTGGAAGGAGGTGGTGGTGGTGGTGGGGGGTGTGGAATAGAACACCTTTCCCATCTTTTCCTGGCCTCTCTCTCTCCTGGGCAAGTTGGGGCAGGTTCAGTGGGCACAGGTCCCGGGTCTGCATACCAGGGCTGGCGAGTTGCCCTTAGCTGGAAGTTCTGACTCCTTCCCAATGCACAAGGACGCCCTTCTGCTGCCAAATCTGGCTGGTGGTTCTTTCTGGAATGGCAGCTCTCCCCTTCCCCCCCAGGGTTGGGATGATCTTCTGGCAAGCAAATGTACTAAAGAGTTACAGGTGGTGCAGATACGGTTTGGAAGGAATCCCAGCTGGGCCTCCTCCCAAGATCCTTCTGATCACTCACCAGATAACTCTAGCTGTTTGCAGAGTCCCGGGAATCTTAGCTGCTCCAGGAAACCAGTTTCAAGGGCAATAAGAGGTTCGGAGGAGCTAGAATAATCTTGGAAACTGAAACTGCTTTGTCCTTTGCCTCCTTAGGTTGGAGATATTTTTGCAGTGTCACTGAACTCTCCACCTCCCCCCTTATGATGGGGAGTGAATAAAATAATGAAAAGGGGGTGGGATGTATGGGAGAAAAGATAGGCTCACAATCTGATGACTTGATCCAGACACCTCTAGGTCTCTGCACATGTGTTGTTCCCTTTTTGGAGGTGATGTATACATCGTTTTTCTTTGGGCATAGGACATGGGCTCCTTTGAGAACATTCAGCTCTGTCAAGACTTCTGGTTTCCAGAACTACATCCTGCCCTGTAGGGGAATTGACATCCATCACACATGCTGTTCCTGGTATGTTTAATCAAACTTTCATTTGATGTTGGTTGGAATTTCACATGTGGACCAAGTATAGAAAAATTAAGTGATTCCAGCAGCTTAAGTCTAAAGGGAACCATTAACCTTTGATATCAAATAAATTAAAAGATAGCACATCCCAATAATCTGTGTTAGCCGGGCTTGGTGGCTCAGCCTGTAATCCCGCGCCTTTGGGAGGCTGAGGTGAGTGAATTGCCTGAGCCTGCAGGTTTGAGACCCACCTGGGCAGGTGAGACCTCATCTCTACAATAAATCAAAAAATTAGCCGGGCGTGGTAGTGCGCGCCTGTAATTCCAGCTACTCGGAAGGCTGAGGCAGAAGGATCGCCGGAGTCCAGCAGGTCGAGACTGCGGTGGCCGGGAGCGGTCACTGCACTCCAGTCTGGGCGACAGAGTGAGACTCCAACTCAAATAGTAATAATAATAATCTGTGTTTGGAGGCATGGAGTAGTAGCTGGTTCACTTGTTCATTCGTTACTTCATTTTTTTCACTTGTTCAGCAAGCAGTAACTGAGTGCTTACTATGTTTATATCATTTAGTAGGTATTGTGGAGGGTATTGAGGTAAGTATGATAAAGTTCTTACCCTTGAGAAGCTTAAAATCTAATTAAAATCTAATGGGAAAGAAGAAATAAATAGCTATTTCACATTACAGGATATAAATATTACAAGAGAAGTGTGAAAAAGTGTAGTGATTCTATTTTATTCTAGGCTGTGACAAAATTCTGGCATCATCATGAGATAGCAATTGTGGGCTATATTTTTAAGAAAATAGGTCTGGAGAGGAAGAGAAAAACAGTCTTTTAGTTGAGGGGTAGGTAAGGTTGGGGAAATACTTCAATCAAGTAGGCTTGGTTCCCAAATAATTTGTTTCCTTAAAAACTTCTTGTTCTGTTCTTCTGCTATAGTCTCTGTTAAAGCTAACTTAGTGTATTACATATCAACACTGTTCGACATGTGACTTGTGGACTGATGCTGTTAGTAACTGCAAATTTACTATTCCATAACAAGAAATGGATGGTAAGCATTTAGTAACAGTTAAAACAATTTGACAGTAATTCTGTTTGTTGACTCTAATAATTACAAAAAAGGGACTTGTATTTTGTGTATCTTTGTATAATTTTATTTTCCTAGTAGTTTCTTTTTATTGTGTTTTCCAGAAGTGTCCGTCTGTGACACATCAGGAATACAATAATAAAAAAAGCTATTTCTTGCCATAGATGATCTGACAAGCACCGGGTAAATGCTTACATCTGTCTTCCTACTAAAATTCTAAGTTTCCTCAGGCAGGAGCTGTACTTTTTATGCTTGCATTTCAGTCCAGAGCCTATGAGTAGGTGCTCCTTAATTATTTTTTTGAATTAAATGAAAACATAAATGGGATTTGGGTCAACCATTGAATAAGTTATTTTCAACTTTTAGAAAACCCATTTGTATTTTTCAGCTTGCATTAGCTCTTGGATTCATACCTTCATTCACAATAAAAGCAGTACTTGATGTTATTGTCCTAGTAATACTTCCAAGCTTGAAGGTTGTAGCCTTGAGTCTCAATGTTCAGTTATTTGCGAATGTGTACTTCCTCACCCTAGACATGTCTTCATGAGTCTAAGAATTGAAGCCTCACTACCTTATTCCTTCTCCCTCATCCACCAATTTCAGTATACTGGATCTGTTCCTGTTTTATATATTTCTTAAAATGAAGAAATTGGGGTCTTATACATTACTGTCCTTATAATTCTTATTGTTCTGTTGACATTTATTCACCACTTATTCCCCAAACACTTATTAAGTACCTGTATAAGCTTAACATTATACTAGGCATTAGGGATACAAATCATAAACAAACGTCCTACTTTCAAGGAGTGTACAGTCTAGTAGGGGAGGAAGGCATATAAATATAAAAACACAAGGAATTCCAGGTACCAGGATGGGTATCTATATGAGAAAGAGAGCGGGCACAAGACCCAGAGTGGTCAGTTCTATGTAGGGAGCCAGGGGATGCATCACTGGAAAGGTGTTTTTTAAGTTCAGGTAGAAATGTGAATGGGTATTTGCCAGGGACACAGCAGCGCTGGTTGAGAGCGGGTGTAGGATTGTGATTGAGAGCACTCACCACCACCACACTGCCACTACCCATACCAACACCATCATTATATCCACCACTACCACTACTGACCCACCATCGTCATTATGACCACTCTACTACCACCAACACCATCATCTTTATAACCACCTTATTACTGCTGTCACCAACACTACCACTTGCTGACATTTGTTGACATTTAGTATGTTTAGGCATAGTGCTGAGGAAGGACTTCATGTGCGTTATCCCACATAATCTTTACAGCCTATGAAGCAGGCACTCTTAGTGCCCCCAATTTACGAGTGAGAAAACAGTGGAGTAGTTAAATAATTTGCCCCGCTTTACGCATTAACAGGTGACGGGACTCAAACTCAGGTTTACTTGATTTCGAAAACTAAGCTAATCACAAGTCTTAAACATTAGACCTGATTTTTAGCCTTATCATTTTGATAGGTATTTTACTGCCTGGAAATTCTTTGTGTTATTGGCAGGCATTTTAGAATTTGCTTTTCTAGGTTACCTATTAAAATGTTCAACCACATTATTCAAAGAAAAAATCTCTAGGGGGTCCCAAAGTGAGCAATTTTTGACACAGGGAAGTGTATGGGTATCCCAATCACCTGTGTCCTATTTTAAAATACATTTCAAAACCTTGAGATAGTTACTTGATGCTAGGAGACCCAATGTGACCACAGGTATGGAATTTTATCAAGGTTTTTGTAAGTCTCGAAACATTGTATGTTACCAGTTACATCTTATTCACATACTTATGGCAAATATTAATCAGTGATAGAAATAAGAATTATGTTCTTCAGTGCTTAGTGAGGATCAAGAAGTATGTTAAGCACAGTGTATATTGTCTCATTTCATCTTCTCAACCAACATTCCCATTTTCAGATGTGAAGATATTGAGATTCAGACTGCTGAGGTTACTTGCCACAGGTCCCATAGGTAGTAAATAGAGAAACAGAGATTTGATCACTGCTCTGGGTACCTATCCAGCCTGCATTTTTCTGCTACTCCCTAGAAATAGGTATTTAAAAAGCAGGAGAATCTAGGGAAAATGTCAACTTTTCAAATGTCTATATCTACCAGAAGTGCTTACTGTATTTGGGCCTAGTTTTCAAAAGCCTATAGAGACAAGGCAGAGAAAACACCCAGTCACATTCCCTGTGCCCAGGAGTCTCTGAGCTACTTGGGATGGTGCTGGCTATCATCCCTGTGGTTTTATAATGCACTTTCCCTCCCTCAGCCTACATTCAGACCTTGTTCCAAACAAAACGGCATGTCTGCTTTCCTGCCACTAATGGGTAACATTGTCGACTTACTCGATCTTGACAATTATTGTTTTGAAAGAAGCTTCTAAAAGTTTAATCATAGGGAATACTTAGTCACCAAATATAATTTCAAGGAGATTTTAGAAACAAAATAAACAGTCCTGCCTCACCTACCCTATAAAGTTTTGGAGGGGCCGGGCTCGGTGGCTCAGCCTGTAATCCCAGCACTTGGGGAGGCCGAGGTGAGTGGATTGCCTGAGCCCGCGGGTTCGAGACGCGCCTGAGCAACTTGGCGAGACCTCATCTTTACAATAAGTCAAAAAAAATTAGCCGGGTGTGGTAGCACGCGCCTCTAGTTTCGGCTACTTGGAAGGCTGAGGCGGAAGGATCGCCGGAGCCCAGCGGGTCGAGGCTGCGGTGGCCGGGAGCGGCCACTGCATTCCAGTCTGGGTGACAGAGTGCGACTCCAACTCAAAAAATAAATAAATAAATAAAATAAAGTTTTGGAGGGTCCAATGAGATGATGTGTTAATTTTTGAACATGATATGCCTTTATTCAAACAAATGTAGGCTATGTCCTGGGTCTTGACTTTGGTGTCTTATAAGCAAGAACATCTTACAACATTCATTTTGAAAGAAGATAAAGAATGCAAGTCTGGCCAGAGATGTTGCAGAAAAGAAATGTATAGTGATGTTAATGAGACTTGGCAGTTTTCTAGTTCTGTGACCTTGGCCTAATTTTCTGATACCTCTATACCTCAGTTTCTTTATTTGAAAGATGGAGACACTCACAGAAACTCTTCCTAGGGTTACTGAGACTATGAAACAAGCGAATATGTATACAGTGCTCACCAATTTTATGTCACAGAGTCTCAGCAGTAGAAATATTAGCTCTTCTATTATTCTTCTCCATCACTGCCTTGATACACTTGCCTGGTGATGTCATCAACCCTGAACAGCTGGGTGAGCCTCATGTTGTCAACTGCCCTTTAGCACGAGTGTTCTGATAGAAGGCCACCTGGTTGCTGACCAAGGACTTCCTTTTGCTCATTAAAATGTTATCATTTTCTCTGTACAAACCATAAGCATGTTGGCAGAAAATAGGGCCTCGCCCACTCGGTTGCCACGAACGTGGCTCCGAGCAGCTGCAGCAGCTTACGAGGTGAAGGATTGGTTTCACCTTCCTTAGGTAGAAAAGATTGCGTGGATTTTGTAAGTAGGGAACTCCAACTATCGACCAGGGTATTGTCCCCATGATCACTTATCTTCTCAGGTCCTTTTGAGAAAATAAAATGAAAAGTAAAAAAGAGAAAGAAAAAAACTCAACTGTCCTTTTTTCCCCCAGATTGCTTCGTTAATTAGTAGGTTTACATGCGGTCCCATTTACCCAGTGGCTCTGTTAGGCTTTAAAGATTTAATCAGTTGTTTGTACTAGCACTTGTCCTAGTTATTCGACACTTTTTGCTGTAGGTCAAAGTGACTAGACATTCTGGTTTTGCAGGACTGTTCCCAGTGACATGGCTCAAAGTGTTTCTTTTTAGCCACTGTATGATGTAATGTGGCCCTTTATTTCTCTCCTGGCCTCACAGAGACAGGAGACATGAAGTGATTGCTCTTGCAAAATGTTAATTGGAAGGATCAAATATCATCCGTTTCTGCCTTCTTTTTTTAAACAGAGGCTAAAATTAAAATGGAAAAGGTAGCTGGTAATTGCAATCTGCAAAAGCTGAGGTATCTGAAAAAATCACACTGAACATAATTTCTATGGGGGAGGCACAGATTTGGTCAAACTAGTTTGGAGAGGTAAGAGAATGGCTATGAGAACAACTTGAAAATTAAGAATCTGGGAAAATAGGCCAGGCTTGTTGGCTCAGCCTGTAATCTCAGCACTTTGGGAGGTCAAGGCGAATGGATTGCCTGAGCCTGGGGGTTTGAGACCAGCCTGGGCAACTTGGCAAGACCTCGTCTCTACAATGAATTAAAAATTAGCTGGATGTGGTAGCACGTGCCTGTAGTTCTGGCTACTTGGAAGGCTGAGGTGGAAGGATCTCCTGAGCCCAGTAGGTCGATGCTGGGGTGGCTGTGAGTGTGCCACTGCACTCCAGCCTGGGCGACAGAGTGAGACTCCAACTCAAAAATAAATAAATAAATAAAGAATCTGGGAAAACAAATCATCCCAGGAAAGTGAGTCCAAGCCAATGTGAAAAAGGAAACCAACTCAACAAAAGCACTCAAATCACAGCAAAGAAAGTGGTTCGTGAAATTTAAAGTTCTACCCTTGACTTTCATTGTAAAGTTTTAAGTACACACTCTGAATAAACCTTTGTTGGTTATTTATTCTTAATTTGACTTCTTACATTTTGAATGTATTATTAGCCAGAGGAATACTAGCATTTTAGGGTTAGAAGGAACATTGGAAGTCTTCTAGTCCTATTCTCTGCTGAAAATATTTTGAAGGCATTTGTACAAACCCAGGCTGTAGGTATCTCTTCCATGTTCATTATCGTGAGATGGGGCGGCTACACTGGTAATTCTTTGTATATTTGCAAAATTTAAATTGTTCTTGATTAGGTTGTTTCCCAGAGCACTTTTATAAAATTAGAATAAGATAAGTTGTGGTGGAGAAAGATACTTGAGCATTATCATTAAGTTGCCTATCTGCCTTTGAGATGTAGCAGCATAAACGATTCAGTTGTGGGCCAAGTGAACACCTGCCATGTTGGAAAATGGTGCATTATGGTGTGTGTAGGAGGGAGCATCTGGCTTAGCCTAGATATTCATGATCAGTAGGAGTTCACAAAATGTTGAATTAACTGGTAACATGTGATATACTTTCTTGGGCTGGACTCTTTGGATTTCATGCGGAAGGAAGAAAGAATCACAGTCTAATATAACAGTAACAATAATATTCTTATATGGCAGTGAATTTTGTTGAGTTCATACTAAGTGCCAGTCACCATTCTCCATATATGTTTTTAAAAGGGGAACCCCAAAGAACACTGGAATAATTTTTTGGAGAGTAGGCCCCTTATCATACAGGCTTTCTCTGCTAGGAACCCATTGGCATCAGTAGACCAGCTAGTGTTGTGAGAGGCAGCATTTGGCTTCAGTGAATTTTTTTGTTGTTGTTGTTGAGATTCTTTCAATGTGTTTGCCCATTTCACGAAGGGCGATTTCCATGAACAACCTGCCAAGACCACACTGACTGTTCAGCAGTTTTTGACTAAAAGTAGCATGACCCCCACGCCTCACCCTCTCTATTCACTCAATCTTGTTCTGAAGGACTTTTTTTTTTATTTCCCCAGATGAAAAAAGGGAAACGTTTTGCTGATGTGGAAGAGGTAAAACAAAAAATGACAGAAGCACTAAAAGCCATCAAAATCGACCAGTTCAAAAGCTCTTTTGAATAGTGAAAAAAGCACCTTGAAAGATGTATGGCTCAAACAGAGAGTACTTTGAAGGTGACTAAGTTTAAACATGTAAGAATAAATACACAATTTTTTATAAATATGTTCCAGATATATATATATGAAGTATATTGTGTGTGTATATACACACATACACACACACACATAAAGATATATACATTGTGTGTACAGATATATACATATTTACTCACTTAGTCTTTTATAACATTTAATCTTTACAGCATCCTTTGAGGTAGAAACTATTATTATCCTCATTTTACAAATGAGAAAATTGAGGACTGGAAAGTCTGAGTGATTAGCTGAGGCTATTCAAGCCCAAGGTAGGTGAAATCGTATTAAAAAACACATTTCAAGCCTCCGTTCACAAGTAGGTAAACTTAGATCACAAGGGGATAAAATTGTTTTCTCAATAGAAAAACAGGTCTATTCTGTCAGTTTCTCTTTCATTGTGTCACATGCTCCACCCCTGTTGACTGGGAGTTAAACTAGGTGATTTCTAAGATTCCCTCAGTCCCTCAAATGACATATTTGTATGAGTCAAGCAAATGTGAAATTTAGCTATTGTCTGAAAACTTCCCCCCGTATAAACTTTGTTTTTTTCTTTCAGGGATAGGTGTGTCTTTCCAGAAACAGTCAATAACACAAAGCTATTGTTACTTAATGGAAGTGATAGAAAGAAAAAATATTACCAAGATTGCCGTTTTATTTTGCTCATCATGTATCCATAAAGAAGATACTTAGCATGGACATACATATAATTACATACATTAAAGAAGATTAGACAAGGTAAGGTTAGAATAGAATGAAATTAACCATGCAGACAAGCTGGAACATTACAGAATTCTCCAGCTATCTCCCATTCGTTGCTAGGAGTTTGATAATTACATCACAGCCAGAATTTTTTTGAGTGTTCAGGCATTTTTGTGGAGATGCCTGTTTTTATTTCTTTCGTCTAGCAGTGGTCTTTATACTTTAAGATGCCTTCGAGTTATTGTATAGGGTTGTATAAACACAAGATAATATAAGCTATAATATATAGATGAAATAGGGTTTTTTAAAATGAGTATTTTTGACTATGTGAAATTTTCCCCTTTATGTGCAGGTTTTGAAACCTAACTGTGGAGGATATACACTTTAAATCCATCTATCAAATGTATTGATTGTAAATTCAGTAAAATAACAACTGGCATAGCAACCATTATACTGAGAATTGTTCAGTGGATTGTTTTGGGGGTTGGATAGATATCATCAGAGAGAAGACTGCCTGCCCGTAGGAATTTTGATAGCATCTGTCAGAGAATTCAGAGATATTAGATACAAGATTTTAAAAGTTTATAGCTTTCCATTCAATCAACTGACCTGAATATGATCCTTGAATATTCTTGGATCATTGAACATATGTTACTTCTTTGGTGAAGTATTTTTTTTAAAACCTAATTGCTTCTCTAGTGCTGTTCCTGCACTTAACACAAAAGTCTGTAAAAGTGATTATTCCCATTGTATGTTAATGGCTTCTTTCTGTAAGATAATACTCTCAAGTATACCCGTGTCTTTTCTATGTTGTTATCCCAATTCTTAGTAGAAGTGCCTAACTCATATCATTTGCTCAATAATTGTCTATTGATAGAATCAATTAATCTAATTCATAGTTTCTTTGGAGTTTTCTATGTTCAAAATCATATTATCTATGAATAATGAAAATTTGTTCTTTTTTTTCTTTTTCTTTTTCCAGTCCTTACATCTCTAATCTCTTCTTCTTTTCTTTTTTTCTTATTGTGGCCTCCAGTTGAATGATCGATCAGTAAAAGTGAAAGAAAGCTTACATCTTTACCTTCTTCTTGATCTCAAATGAAAAGATTTTAGTATTTCACCATAAAGCAAGACATTTTTGATGAAGGTATTTCTGTAGTTATCCTTTCTCATGTTAAGAAAGTTACTTCTAAACCTAGTTTGCCAAGAGGATTTAATTTTACATGAATGTATGTTGAATTTTGTTGAACGATGCTTCTTTTTCTCTATGAGATAATCATGAGTCCTGAATCTGCTTATAAATTGCATTGATTTATTTTCTAATATTAAATAATTCTTGGAATGAAGCCAACTTGGTCACTTTATATTACCCTTTTAATATATTGCTTTGGTTAACTAGTAATTTTGCTTGAGATTTTAGGGTGCAAAGTTTGCCTGCAGCTTTCCTTTTTCATACTGAATTGTTTTGCTGGATCATCATTAACTGAGAAATAACTCCTCCTTCCCTCATTTACCCCAGATAGATGATAGAATTGAAGTTTAATATCAAAGAAAATATGTTTGAGCCTAGATTTTTTTTTTCATGGGAGAGTTGTTTTCTTTTTAAGTGACAATTCAATTTCTTCTTGTGCTAGTTTTGGTAAGTTACGTTTTTATTGTGTTACTTTTGATATTATATTTTTAAAGATATTTTTCTATTATATTAAAATTTTTAATTTATAGGAATAAAGTTAAGTATAACTTTTAATCTTTTGCCAATCTGATGTATGTGTATGGTAGTGTTATAGTTCTTCTTTGATGTATATTTCTTCTTGTGTTCGTTTTGGTTAAGTTATAGTTTTAAATAAATTTTTCTATGACATCAAAATTTTAAATTTATTGGCATAAAGCTATTTATAATATTACCTAATTATATTTGTGATGCCTGTAGGATCTGTAGTGAGGTCCAATTTTTTTCCATTTCTGATATATTGTATCCTCTCTCTTTTTAAAATGTCAGTTTTGGGGTGGGCTCGGTGGCTCAGCCTGTAATCCCACGCTTTGGGAGGCCGAGGTGAGTGGGTTGCCTGAGCCCGCAGATTCGAGACCCATCTGGGCAACTTGGCGAGACCTCATCTCTACAATAAATCAAAAACTAGCCAGGCGTGGTAGTGCGCCTGTAGTTCCAGCTACTTGGAAGGGTGAGGCAGAAGGATCGCCGGAGCCCAGCAGGTCGAGGTTGCGGTGGCCAGGAGGGGTGCCACTGCACTCCAGTGTGGGTGACGGAGTGAGACTCCAACTCAAAAAAAAAAAAAAGTCAGTTTTATCAGTAATTTATTGATTTATTTAATCTTTTCAAAGAGCTAGTCTTTAATTTTGTTGGTACACTCTGTTTGCTATTTGTTTAATATTTTATTGATTTTTGTTCCTATCTTTACTATTTTCCTTTATATTTCTTACAGATTTTGTGGTATTTCTTTTTTAACTTTTCGAAATATATTTTTTATTGATGTGAAGCCTTTCTACTTTTTAAATATAATATTTCATGTTTTATAAGATAAACATTTTTTACATTATTAACATCTTTAAAACTGGGATGTGTCTTACAATTGATGATAAGTTGTTCAATTGCAAGCATTTTTTCTCATAGTCTATAAAATATTGGCACATCTTCTAATAGATAATATTATAGATTCAATAAAAGGAAATGCACGCATTTGAAGCTACAAATCTTCCTCCAAACAGTACTTTTGCTTGATTTCCACAGGTGTGTTTGTTTCTTCTTTCTCAGTGCTGTATTCTGGATTGTTTCTTCTGTTCTTTCTTCCAGTTTACTCTTTCTCTCTTCATCCATGTGTGATATGTTCATGTGTGTTTATGTAATTTCAGTTATTACACTTTCCAGTTTTAAAAGTTTGCTTCTTAAAATTGGTGATGCCACTTATTAAAGTTTCCTATTTTCTAAAGTATTTTATTTTATTTTATTTTATTTTTATTTTATTTATTTTTATTTTATTTTATTTATTTATTTTTTATTTGAGTTGGAGTCTCACTCTGTCGCCCAGACTGGAGTGCAGTGGCCGCTCCCAGCCACCGCAGCCTCGACCCGCTGGGCTCCGGCGATCCTTCCGCCTCAGCCTTCCGAGTAGCCGGAATTACAGGCCTGCGCTACCACGCCCGGCTGATTTTTTTTTTAATTTATTGGAGAGATGAGGTCTCGCTGCCCAGGCGGGTCTCGAACCCGCGGGCTCAGGCAATCCGCTCACCTCAGCCTCCCAAAGGCGCGGGATTACAGGCTGAGCCACCGAGCCCGGCTTCTAAAGTATTTTAAAATTGATCTTTAAACATATTTATCTTTTAACATGATTAAACATAGTAAACAATTGTTTTATAGTCTGTGTTTGACACTTCCACTATCTGAAGTCTTTTTGGCTCGTTTCTATTCTCTGTAGTTTGCTCTGGTTCTTTCTCATGGAGTTTTGTTTCTTTGTGTTTAATAGTACTGGTCATTATACTTTAAAAACATTTAAAAAATACATATACATGAAAGTCACAAATCTTAAAATGTATAGCCCAATGCATATCCATATAACTCTCACTCAGATCAAAATATAGAATACGAGGGGACCGCCCCCCCCAGAAAAAAACTGGAATTATGTTTTGGAGGGCGGATCCTTTGGAGTATAGGCTTTCCCCACTAGGTAAGTGTTCTAGGAACCCATCAGCATCAGAGTACCAGCTAGTGTTGTGAGAGGATGGGTTCGGCTTCAGTGAATTTTTTTTAATTTGGAGATTCTTTCAATGCAGTTGGTCATTTCATGATGGGTGATTTACACGAACAACCTGCCCATTCGACTGAGTGTTCAGCAGTTTTTGGCCAAAACCAACATGACCCTCATGCCCTACCCTTCCCATTCACCCGATCTCGCCCTAAGTAACTTTTTTTTGTTTCCTTGGATGAAAAAAGACCTTGAAAGGGAAACATTTTGCTGATGTGGAAGAAATGAAACAAGAAATGGCAGAAGCACTGAAAAGCATCAAAATTGATGAGTTCAAAGAATTGGGATTGGGATGAGGAGACTTTCTTTTAAAAGAAATGCTATTTATTTTTTGGGCGTAGGGGGAAGACCAAGTTCAAATTTGATATTCCCTAGACCACCCAAAGGGTATAAACGCAGGCTGTAAATTTGTAGGAGGGCTAGTTGACTTTTGGGGACCCAGTTGAAAAGATGGGTGATTTATGAGAGAACTCACTTTGAGCAGACTCTGTACTTGGACTTGCCCTACCCACAAGTCTACCGCAACTGCAATTCAGATTTATAGCTTTTACTTTTTATTGGCAAGCGCTCGTAGGACAAAGTCACTTTGAATGTTGGGCTTATCTTTCTGGGTTCTGCCTTTTCCTAGATGTTGTTGCAGTAGTTTCTTACTGTTTTGTTATTCTGTAATACTTTTAATAGCATGTTTTGTTTTAATGTTCTACCCAGGTTTTAAAATTGTTCTCAGGAGGAGGGTTTTTCTGTTGCAGTGGTATTTATCTAGTATTTTTAAACTTTATTTTTTTTTAGTTGTGGGCTTTTTTTTTTTTTTACAGATTTTTGGCAGATTCATGATATATAAAACACATAGTAGAAGAGAGTAGTGCTTACAATTATGCAGATATTAATGGACTTAGGAGAAGGGGCTCTTTCTCCAAAGAGCCATTTTTCTTCTGGGTCAGGAACTGCTTTCTATTTTCTATTGGGATCCTGGGTGGTCGTCATTTGTTTGGTACTACTGTAACCACACATTCCACCCTAATGGACTTAACCAGGGCCTCTAAATGGTACTTACATCTTAAAAGATTAAAAAGAAGTTACCAAAGGGAATCACAAATATTACAATTTATTTAAATTGTCTAGCCAATTAATACTTGGATGAAAATGTCATTTTGACTCCCCTCCTAAACATAAGGCCTAAATCTAATGTCCCCACCTACCTTGATATGTTCCATCTTAACCTTACACTAAAAAAAAAATGATCTTTTTTCTATTTTTATAGATTTAGGGGTACATGTGTCATTTTGTTACATGGATATATTGCATAGTGGTAAAGTCTGAGATTTTAGTGTAGCCATTATCTGAGTAGTGTACCTTTACTCATTTCTATCTTTTTTTTTTTTTCTTTTCTTGTTTTCCTTTTTTTTTTTTTTTTTTTTGAGATAGGATCTCTATTGCCTAGACTGAAGTGCAGTAGCACGATCATGGCTTACTGCTACCTTGAACTCCTAGGGTCAATTGATCCTCCTGCCTCAGCACCTTGAGTATCTGGGACCACAGGGATATGCCACCACACCCAGCTAATTTTTTTTTTTTTTTGGTAGAGGCTGGGTCTTTCTATGTTGTCAGGCTGGCCTCTAACTCTTGGCTTCAAGCACTCTTCCCATCTAAGCCTCCAAAATGCTGGGATTATAGGCGTGACCCACCGTGCCCTGCCTATTCCTATCTTGACTTTTGATCACTCACAATGTTCTTTTGCCGGTCAGAACCCTGCTTATTTCTCATTGCCATCAGAAAGATGGATTTATATATCTTGCCAGCCATGTAGCCAGCTCTCTCTTCCTCTCTCCATCCCTCCCTCCCTCCCTTTCAATAAATTATTGATTTTTGCCATGAGTTTCGCAAACTAGTTGTGAACTACGAATGTATCTTAACTCCCCTGAGGCTCTGCTGGTGAATAAGAGTTTTTTAAAGTGATGAGTTGCCAGTTGAAACTCCTTCCTCAGATGAGGGAGGGTGGAGAGTGGCCAGGAGGAAAGCGTACATGTCCTGACTCATTGCAGCTGATGGCCAGGATCTATCACCAATTGGGTGAAATCAGAGGTAGACTTACCAGACATTCTTGCTTCATGAAGTGGGCGTGCCCCGTGCTCTCTGCCTCTGGATTTGAATAGAATCCACGTGAATGCATAAGACTCTTCAACAATTCATCAAGGCATGCCTTATTCTTGTTTTTCCCCCTTCTAGGCCATTTAGGGAGAAGAAAACCTTAGTTTTTTACACTCTCAGTGAGGAAGGTAAAGAATGAAGCAACATCTGAAATCCAGTCACCAAAATGATGACTTGGAGTTTTATAAACAGAACAAGTCTTTGCATGGATTTGAGATCTTGGCCGTGGCATCAAGGCTGAGGGATAAGCACGTTTCCCTAATCAACTTAGGTATATGTGGAACGGCATTTTTCAGCCCAACTTCTTAATTTTTTTAAATTAAATTTTTTTTGGGGGGAATTGCGGTCTCTGTCAACCAGGCTGGAGTGTAGTGGCACAATCACAGCTCAATACAGCTTCAACCCCCTAGGCTCAGGTGATCCTTCCATCTCAGCCTCCTGAGTAGCTAGGACTATAGGTTCATGCCACCATCCTTGGCTAACTTTTTGATTTTGTATAGAGGTGAGGTTTCGCTATGTTGCTTGGGCTGTCTCCAACTCCTGGGCTTAAGCAATCCTCCTGCCTTGGCCTCCCAAATTGCCAGGATCACACACATGAGCCACAGCACCTGGCTCAATCCAAATTTTTAATGCCAATTCCCTAGTAGCAAAAAAGTTACAGTCGAGCTTTACTTTAGAGGTCTATATTATGAAAACAATGCATTTTACTTTCTAAATATGACATTAAATTATAATATTGAATGCGCTTTTTCAAGATACTCTTCCTCCTCCCTCTCCCCACCCCCATATGGTCCCTTCTAACCCTCACCCTCTGATTTGAGGATCACTGAACACCACAGTTGAACTGCCCTACTTATGATACTATGAATCTGTAACCAATTCTGTCCAAGAGACTCAGGGTATTCTCCACAGGAAGTCCAAAAGCAATCTTTGCATGCAATGTTAATTAAAGTAGGAGAAGGTTTGGTATTTCTTTAAGAATACAATGCACCCACAGTGGCTCAAGTTGCTTGCTCAGACACAATTTAAATTGTCACCCTGACACGAATGATCTTGTTGAAGATCTAAGCCATTCAAAATGATTATTTATATAGTTATGATTTTGGACTGCACAGAATCTTTCATTTATTTTTCCACAAGTCTCAGAAAGAAGCTAATTTTTTGGCTAATGTCTGGTGGCTGGAGAAACAGATCGTTGGCAAATGAGGAAACAGGGTCCAAAGAGGCACATTTTTCCCAAGTCAAAGAATTCATCTTTAAGATTCCTCAGTGCCTAATATAGTGCTGGGTGTGTAGGTGGTGATAAGTAAATATGTTTAGATCAACAATTGAAGTTTTCTGTATAGACATACTTGAGGGATAGTCTTGCAACTTTTGGGGACGATGACGGATGAGGCTGCAGAGGTGAAGACGAAAGAGGAATAAGACTGGTCTTGGTGTCGGATGCCATCTCTGCCTCATATTATGTGACCTTAGAAAAATTACTTAAACTTTCTGTGCCTCAATTGTGTCACTGTAAAAGAGGAATTATAATACCCTGCTTTGCCATTTCTAAAGATTAGAATTAGTGTATATGGAGTGGTTGGCACGTACACATCTCTCACTAAGTGGTGGCTATTATTATTATTGGTAATAAAAGAATAACAATATTAACTTCAGAAAATTTTACTAGGGAAAAGTTTTCTTGAGCGAACTCCTTCCAAATCCCTGCAGCAGGATCTGGTTTTTTCCCAAGTTTTTAAAACATCTATCCTTGTTGTGAACTCTACCCAACCCCTTTTCTGTAATCCCTGTGGACCCCAAGTTCTGCTGACCCCAAAGTGCCTTAGTCATAGGGGAATTAATAGAACATTTGGCCAAAAACTCCAAATGGAGATCTTCCAAGGGCAGAACATTCTGGAACCCACAGTGTTTTATATCTTCTTCTCACAGTGGCTGGGGTCAAAGCAAAACCAAAAGGAAAGCTGTCTAAGGAGACCCAGACCCCCAAAAAGTTAAGAACTTTTTTTGAATTCATATGTTGTGAATGAGATGTGTTGCCATCAAATTTAGATTCTTCTTGGAAAACTGGTTGATGTTATTAGCAGTTAAATTTGTTAAATTAGTTAAATTTGAAAAAAATGAAGTAACTTTCAACAGGTTAAAAAATAATACCTTAAAAACTCCACTTTAATAACTTTAATATTAGTTTTTCACGTTAGTATATTCATTTTATACACAATAATTCAAGTGAAAATATTTGTCCCATTTTAAATTTGATGTCCTTTTTGCAAATACAATTCTTGAACTATCAAAATTCTTATAATTGGTAAAAAGTATTTTCTTTCAGATTCCCTGAGGGTGGTGATGGAATGTTTTCTTAAATTATTTTGGTTAGAGGGCAAGCATTTTCTTTTACTCATCTTTAAATCAGCAGAATCTATTTAGCATGACTGACACACAAAAGGTAATAAATAAATGTTGTTAAATATGCAAGAACAAATGAAGGAAGACACAATGTGAAGTGATGGAAAGAATATTCTGCCCAAAGTCAGAGGTCCTCCATCCTGGCCTTGATTCTATCACTAACTTGCTGTGTGACCTAGACAATGACTTCACCTTTCTGTGGCAGATTCTTTATACTGTGAGGCAGAACAGTACAGTAATACCTTACAGAGCTGTTCTGATGGCCTCACAAGACTGGCATGGGGTGCAAATGAGATAGTGAGTGTGTTTTCTATTCTAGAAGATGCAAGACATATGATGATAGAAAAAAAAATTTATAGAACTTCACCAGCGGTGGTGGCTGGTCCTGCCCCAGGGATTGAGTCTATACACTGCCATGGAGGGTGTGACAGTGGTGAGGATTTTGGATTTGCTCATCCTGGTCTTGGACATTGCTTCTGGAAGCCTAACTTTGATCTGCTAATCATCTTAATTCTTCTGTGATCTGGCTAATATCCTTTAACAAAATGCAATTCAAAATATCACCCCCTTGATTAAAATAGCCAGAGTGGATTCTGTTTCTTGCAGATAAACAAATAGCTACAAAGTTCAGTCCATAGGAAGTCTCAGCCACTTCAGTCTCAGTTGAATCAGTCCCCTCCACTGTCCTGGCACCATAAGGGAGACCCAAGTCCTGTATTTCCTAGAGTGCTTCTGATGTTCCTGGCATACAGCCTTCTGAGAACCAGTCATTAACTTTTCTGGAATTGTATGAACCCATTGATATCACTGGTACAGTACTAATCCCTCCCTATCCACAATTTAACTTTTTGTGGTTTCAGTTACCTGTGGTCTGAAAATATGAAATGGAAAATTCTAGAAATAAACAATTCATACGTTTTAAATTTCCCACCATTCTAAGAAGTGTGATGGAGTCTTGTGCCGGCCCCTCCATGAGCCTGCCACGTGCATCATCCTTTTGTCCAGTGTATCCATGTGTAGACACCCCGTCCATTGTCACTTAGTGGCCTTTGTGGCTAACAGATTGAAAACAGCACAGTCATGGGCCACATTTGTTTTGATCCATAACAAACTGCCTATATGACAGTGGTCTTGTAAGATTATAATGTTGCCTTTTTACTGTACCCTTTCTATGTTTAGACACACAGACACTTAAAACTGCTTTACACTTGCCCACAGTATTCAGTGTGGTAACTCACTGTAAAGGTTCATAGCCTAGGAGCAATGGTGGGTAGTAGGTTATAACATCTAGGATTGTGTAAGTACATTCTAGGATGTTCACATGACATCAACATCACCTACCGACACATTTCTCAGAACTTATTCTTGTCCATAAGCAATGCATGTCATACATATAGGGTTTGGTACGCCCTGCTGTTTCAGGCATCCACTAGGGGTCTTGGAACATATCCCCTGTGAATAAAGGGGACTACCATGGTTTCAAATGAACGATGGTGAGGATATTTATATCCCAGAAATGGGCAAAGGCTTCACATCAGATGTCCCTCTCCTCCCAGCCCGTTGTTAATTTACCAGCACATCACTGATATCTCATCATTTTGTGCTTTTTGCTGCAGTCTTTTTGTGAAATGTTCTGATAAGCCTCCTTCGATATTGATATGTTTACTAAGACTTTTACTATGCTTCGATCTCAAATCAGAAAATATACTTTGTAAGAACTTTGCCAGTGTTCTTTCCTAATCCAGAAACTCCTTTAACTGCTCTTCTCCCTAGCAGACTTCGAGATCCGGAAAAAAGGTCACCTTTTTCAAGACTTAACTGACTCCCCCATCCAGAATCTATAACTCCATCTTCTGAGTGTCCCCAGCACTTATTGCATTAAGGCACTCACCTCATTATTGATCTTTTAAAAAGGTTCACACAATGCTATACATATTAGGGTCGATTCTGGTGTTTTAGATACATTAATTACTGAGACCTCAAAACCATCCAATTAGGTAGGTATATTTGCATATTGGTGAGTTGGATCATGGCTCCTGAGTTTCTATTTAGAAAATAAGGTCTCAGTCTCAGCTGATGTGAGTGCCAAAGTTTTAGTGCTGTTAGTGCCAGTGTTAGGGCTGTGATTTAGTAAACGGCACAGAACAGAGAGAGAAGACCATTTAATAACAAAGAGATCAGGCAACCCCCTCAGGTCCCCTCCCGCTCTGGGAGCTTTTCTGTCCTCTTAATAAATCCTGCTTCTCAAAAAAGAAAAGAAAAGAAAAGAGATCCTCACTTCAAGGATAACCAGTTACTTTCTACTGTAGGAGATACTTTCTGGAACATTAGGGTGGGAGAAGGGGAGCCCCACTCGTTCGGAACACTGCATTTGCTGGGCTGCCTCAGCACCAGAAGCCCCCGAAGAAACAGCCTCTCTCAGTTCAGGCCCGTGAACATGTGGTTCCTTCCACCTGTGCTGATGGCTCTTCTGGCTGGAATACCTGACTCAGCATCCATGATCCTGCTTGAATGTCATTGTCGCTGGGAAGCCTTCACTTTCTCTTTAGGTCTCTTACCTACTGAGCAGATTCTCAGGGGTTTTGTGGACTTCATTAAAGTATCTGAGGCTGTCGTTGGCACAGCCAGCACTCAGTAGTCAACCGTTGAGTACATAGGTTAAGGTCAAGAAAGAAAGGAATCAAGGAGAATCTTCCTGTGATGACTTCAGAGAAACCACACTCTTCACCTGCACAATTGCCTCGCCTCTCCACATGTGCTACTTGGAAAGCTTGCGTGCATCTCCCATAACCTCTCTTTTCTGGCAGAAGATTACTAGAATTGTGGAAGGTGAAGTCATTCTTGACTCTAGTGGTGTGTGTGTGTGCAGGAAAGAGAGAAAGAGAGAGAGAGAGAGAGAGAGTGTGTGTGTGTGTCTTGCTTAACTGTCCTGCCCATGTCCCACTTCTCTGCATATCATGTGACTGTTTCTTTGTTTATAGTGCAGGCCTGGAGCAATGTTTGCCACCCAGGAAGCTGTGGAGAGGTGCCTATACCCTAGAATGCACCAAACCCAGCAGAAGCGTGCCAAGGAACAGCCAGTGATAACCCTGGGAGCAAAGTTCTGGTTAGTTTAGTCTGTAATTAGGCCAAGTTCTTTCTCGCTTTCACCTCTGGTATATCTCTAGGAACTAATTTGCCTCCCACAGTCGTGTTGGGGCAGTCTCTGTTCTGGACAGCCTTGGGGAGAAGCCTGTGGAAGGGACCAGGATGAACACAGTCTGCATGAACTCTTTGCTTGTTGTTTAGGCTCAGTAACAGCAACCACATGGCACTGCAAAGGCTTTGCCGTGCCTGGAGGACTTGAGCCCTGCTCTTATCCAACAAGATCTCCGACTACAGCCAGACTGAAAGTGACATGGCCTGCTTGGTAACCTTCAATATCCTCTTACGGGATTCTCTGACTCAGAGCTCATAGACAGGATGTGATCTCAGCTCTTCACATACCTTCCAGGCACATAGGCACGGTCGCGTGTTTCCTCCAGTTTTAATTGGGGTGGGAAGAAATACTGAACATGTGGGCGTAGGAATTTCTTGGGGAGGATCTTGAAGAGATCCTTGGGGATCTCCAGAGCAGGGGAGCTTCAGAGGATGGAGCTTTTTCTTCCTGACTTTTTGCTCTGTTGTCTAGATCTCAGCATTTTACCCAAAGGTGACTGTAGGCTTCTGGTGGGTCTTCCTTTCTTAGGTCTCTCAACTCCCCATCATCTGCATGGAGATGTCAAAGGCATCTTCCTCAAGTACAGTTTCATCTTGTCTAGTTCTTTCTGTCAAACCAGATCTTCCCGTTCCCCTCCCTTTTGGTCAACAAAGTCGTCCATCAACTTATCTATGTTCCCATCTTCCCTACCTCTTACCATTCCTTTCTTTTGCTTCTCTGCTGTCAGCAGGTCAGTCCCCTTGTAGTTCATCTTACATATCTGGCCAGTTCCTAGAGTTGGAATTTATCCTTACTGGAAAGGCCAGTACGTTCTACAAAGACCGTCCTAAAAACACTACTGTCATCATCTATTTAGCACATCCTTTATGTCAGGTACTGTGCTAAGGGCTTTACATGAATTGTTCCATTTAATCCTCATGATACTCCTGGAAGTGGGTACTGTTTTTATTATCCCCACTTTACAAATGAGAAAACCAAGGGTCAAAGAGATTAAGCCACTTGTCAAAGGCCTCAAAGTTATTAAACTATAGATCAAGGAGTTAAGTTTAGATTTGTCTGATATCAAAACCAAGGCTCTTAACTGATAATATAGAGTCTCCCTAACCCAAGTCCATGCTGCTTATTTTCTTTCCTGAATTTCCTTCAGTGTTTATGCAGGTGCATGTGTTTAGATTGCCATCTTTGGGCATTTGAGTTGTGGAAGACTAGGAGAGATTTTTTTTTCTCTCTCTCTCTCTCTCTCTTTTTTTTTTTTACGATTAGATGGTCTAACACCTTTTTATAAAGTAGTTAAGACAACTGAAGATTAGAGGGACAGAGAGACTTATCTAGGATTCTGAAGTGGGTTAATGGACTTCTGAATCATATACAATCCAGTGCTTTTTCTAGTATGGCACATATTATTCCCTTGTGGACCTGAAAATGTGTTCTTCACCTATTTCAAAATTCTAAATCTTGCCATCTCAATTACAGTATTAATTCTTTAAGGATAGAGTTTGTACTTTTTACTTTAAAAATTGTTTCCAGGCCAAGCTCAGTGGCTCACACCTGTAATTCTAGCATTTGGGGAGCCCAAGATGGGAGGGTTGACTGAGCCCAGGAGTTCAAGACCAGCCTGGGAAATATAGTAAGAACTTATCTCTACAAAAAGTAAAAAAAAAAAAATTAGCTGGGTGTGGTGTTGCGCACCTGTAGCCTCAGCTACTTGGAAGGCTATGATCACTTGACCCCTGGAAGTTGAGGCTGTGGTGAACTGTGATCATGCCACTGCACTCCAGACTGGGCAACCCTGACACAAATAAATAATATAAATATGTTTCCAGTATTATGTAAGAGTACACACTAGGAGTTAAAGGAGAGCAATAGGCTGGTTGGTAGAGAAGGAATGCAGGTGTTCACATGGTGAAGATGCTGGCTGTCCCTGGCACATAGTAAACACTCAGTCAGTGTTTCAAATGAATGAGTGGATGGATGACAAATGGTGTCACAATGACTAGAGTTGAATTTTAATTGGGGACTATTTCCAGGAATGTGGATAGAGTTTTGTAACAAAGGAAAAGGACTCAGCTTTGAATGCTGCTGACAAGCCGGCCTTTTAAAAAAATCACCACATGTGTGTGTGAAAAGATGAGTTCCTGGAGAAGGGTTATTGAACTTGCCAGGCACGGTGAAGAGAACAGTAATGGTCTCCGGCAGTTGCATGAAAATGTTGGACATCTGTGCAGCAACACCAAGACCGTCTTTGCCTACTGGCTTGTGGAATGTGTCTTTGTGTCAAACGGTGGCCTCTTCTGTTGGACATTGTTCATCCTAAGGACTTGGAAAGCTATGATTATAGCAGTGGGTGACATGCCAGGTGTTTTGGGCATGCTAGTGTACGATATTATTTAGATCAGTGCTTTTCAAACTTTACTGAGCATGTGAAACACTTGGGCCATCGTGTTAAAAGGCTGCTTCTAATTTTGTAGGTGTTGGGTGGAGCCTGAGAGTTTGTATTTCTCACACACTACTGGGTGATGCTTTGAGTAACAAGGTTCTAGGTGTTCCATAGAAAAGTACTAGACAATACAACAACTGAAAAGTGGCTCTCTGTCTTCCTCTCAGCATTCTCCTCTGATCAGGAATCCCCACTCCACTGGCCAGCTCTCCAATGACAGGCTGGCTTCCCAGTTGGTTGGTTAAGATGCTTCTCTGTGAACTGACTGGATTCAGGGGTCATGCAGTTACTGAGGGGAAAAAAATTAACGGAGCACTAAAACTCATACTTCCTAGAGATTTACACCTAAAATCTATACAAGGACTCATTTGCTCATGAGTCACTTAGAGATTCCCATTTATTCCTAGGGACTGGCACACATAGGTCATCCAAAAATGCCCCCCAAAATGAATAAAGGATAAGGAAGGACACTTTAGTCAAGGACTCTATCGTCATCCCACACCATACTAAAAATTAATTTCACTTACAGAGTTAAAAACAAAGCCAAAAAAACATCTAAGTCAACAAAAAATAGATGTCTCAAAGGCCATCCATGAACTCTTAGGCATATATATTACTTCTGGAGGAATTCTGAGTCCTCACTCAGAGCCTGTTTGGGCTTTTTATTTTTAAATAAAGAAGTAAAATAGTTTATTATCAATATAAACAGAGTGATGTGATTTCTCACCTTTTGTAAGATTTTATAGTTGGCAATGCACTTTAAAAAATAGCTTTATTGAGATATAATTCATATATCATAAAATTCACCCTTTTAAAGTGTTATTTGTACTTTTTTTTTTTTTTACAACCTATTTTACGAAGCTTGGCTTTCTACAGCGGATGAGAAAAGGCAAGTTAAAGGGATTTAGAGAGAACAAAGGATAGATATAGGGAGGCAAGGACAAGATAGCACTCATGGTAAAAGACACAACAAAAATAATAGTAAATGAAACGCAGAGAAATACTAAGAAGGCCCAGTCAGTAATCTGGAAATATTTAGTTTAGCGGAAACCTCTTTCTAACATGCTGCAAAATATCCCAGGTTAACAATGGATGCTTGCATAATAATGGCGTCCTTGAGTTTGTCAAGGAAAGGCTAAGGTATAGTCCACGTACACTGCTTTAAAAAGCGAGATGTCTGTGGCCCCTTAACATGCTTTCATTACAATGGCAATGTTTTGTCAAGTTTTGGATGCTTTAAGGAGTAAGTCCTCAGCTCTCTCCACAATGAGTCAGTCCATAGGGATTCCAGAAAGTTGATGTTTTACAGTGTGGACTAAGAGATGTGACCTCAGGACAGTCCGGTGGGCTTGGCTGTGATGGCTCGTGGGTGGAGGTCCCCACCAAGCATTGCTGTGTGCGTGAGTGAGGGCGTCCAGGCTCCTAAGGCATATCATTCTTTCAGGGCAATACTCTTCCCTTTCTTTTTTGGGTCCTGTTGTCTATTGAGATCCTCCTGACAATAACATAAAATGGGTGAGAATCAGAATGGTCTTGTCTCTGAGATGCAAAGCAAACGCTAGAAGATTTTTTGGTCAGATGTTCCTTCAGTTTCAAAAATCTGAAACTTGTTTCTCTGACCCTTTCCCAGCTGCGACAGTGTGCAAACACATGGATACGGAATTCCAGCATGCCACTATGCAGAGCCCTCTTAGTTCTGATTATGCAACACATTGTCTAGTTTCTCTGAGGGTTTGCACCCTCACAATATTAAACAAGTCACTTTCTGAGCATCAGTTTTGTTAATTTTCTCACCTGTAACATGGGATGGTTATACCTGCTCTGGGCATCTTGCATGGTTAGTTGGAGGTCTATTAATAATTTGTTTTAAATTAAATTTTTTTTTAGATTCAAGGAGTACGTATACTGGTTTGTTATATAGGTATATTGCATGATGGTGAGGTTTGGGCTTCTTTGAGTCCATCACCCAGGAGGTGGATGTGGTAGCCAGTGAGTAGTTTTACAATCCTCCCCCACTCCCATTTAGGAGTGTTCCGGTGTCTGTTGTTCCTGTCCTTGTGCCTGTGCATATTCAGTGCTTAGCTCCCACTTGTTAGGGAGAACATGTGGTATTCAGTTTTCTCTTTCTGTGAAAATTCACTTATGATGATAGATAGACTCTAGCTGCATCCATGTTGCTGCAGAGGACATGATTTTGTTCTTTTTGATGACTGTGTCATATTCCATGGTGTATAAGTACCACATTTTCTTTATTCAGTCCACCATTGATGGGCACCTAGGATGGTTCCATTTTTTTGCTACTGGGGTTAGTGCTGTGATAACCATGTGAGTACAGGTGTCTTTTTGGTAGTGTGATCTGTGCTCCTTTGAGTATATACCCAGTAATGGGATTGAATGGTAAATCTATTTTTCGTTCTTTGAGAAAAATAGGTAAATGTATAGGATGCTTACTATCTCTTCAGGCATCTATTATCTCATTCCGATACATGAAAGTCAATATTTTTATTATACCCATTTCACAGGTGAGGAAACTTCCACTCATAACAGTGACTGGCCCAAGATCACCATGGCTAATTGATAAAGACTGAATTTGAAGACAGGTACTTCAGTTTCAGAAAACTGAATGAGATAATACTTACAAAATTGCATCATCAAGGGTCTACAACTGTGAAGATCTACATAGAAATATACAGGATAAATACTCTCTCTAGAACTACTTTACAGGACCACATTAGATCCACCTCCTACCTTCATCTTCCTAACTTGCCTTCCTGGTTGCCCCCCTTTCCAGGCCACAGTAGACTTTATGGCTTCTGCAATTTTTTATGTTACTTTTCCTGATAGTGCCGGACCCCAGGCACCTCTGGCCTCAGGGTCTTGGAGATCATGTTGAGTTTGAGTCTTTGAGGTTGCTGGTATTTGATATATTGCTGGTACTGGCCTAACCCCACACCAGGGAGAAGTGCTTCCCCCAAAATCTTTGGTAGGGAAGCATCCAAAATATTTGCTTTTTGATCTCCTATGACTAGCAGTACAGTCGCTTTGTTTCCAGGATCAAAGTGACTCGACAATACCTCTCACAGATTCCCAATTGCTGTTGTTTTTCTCCTTCCTGAATAAGAACTTCCCCTTCCAATGACTATCTCAGATTGAAAACTGCTGCCTGGCATGGAACATTCTCCCCAGGTCTGATCTCTGACAGTCCACGGTGGGAAGTCCCGTGCTGATGGGGGCTTCTCCGAGCTACTTGAATAGTTTCAGGATTTGTGAATGATTTATTTCACCCCTAGACTGACCTTTTAATGCAAAATATCCCTTTACTTTGGTGTACTTGCTCCATACAAGGAAAAAATAAAATTCTCAGCCTCAGGTTTCTTCTGGCTACTTCCTGTTTCTTTCCAACGGTCAATTCTAGTCATCCTTGCTATGGTATATGACTCAGTCTAAGAGTATCTCTGTGTTATCCAAGTTTATCCAGTTTGTAAACATAAATTACTTTTTTTTTTAACTACATTTCACACAGACCATTCCAAACTTTCAGCATGGTTTTCGATTTAGACTCAGAGCCAAAGAGTTTGCAATCAAATGTTGTACTTTTGATGCTTCATTTAGTCTTTTTTGACTTCCACCCATTGAAACCTCGTCTTATTTCAGTCCTTGGCTAGCCATCATTCACGTAAGTCTCTGACACAAAAGAATCTTTCTGACTGCCACGGACACGCCCTATTGCAACACCCTCTTGATAGGATGCCATCATCAGCTCTACACTCTCATCACTGCCCTTCCAATCCCATCCCCTCCAAGAGCTGTTTCTCCTTTGACTTGCTACATTTGCTTCCCAACAAAAGTTAGAAAGAGCTGATGGTGAGCGCACAGCTGGAACCAAGGAAGAAAACAAGGCATGCAGGATGATAGCATTACTTTCCTCTAATCAATAATTCATTTTTAACCAGAATGTTTGAGGAAATTGAGACTCAGCCTTAAGCAGAAGAAAATGAGAAGTCTAAAGCAAAATATAATTCGGGACACGGACCAAACAAAACGAAAACATCTTGCAGGGTGATAACGACTGTGTAAACTTATTTATGATTCAATAGGATCGCTTTTGCAAAACGCAAAGGCATGGCTCATGTTTTGTTTTGAAATGTATCTGTATTACATAAACACAGTAACTGTGGCTTTGGACTTGTCTTTGTATGAATGGAAGTACCCTAAAATCTGACATAACTTGAACCCTGCAGTTTATGAACAGCAAAGGCAATAAGGTGCTTTATCACAGCACATAAAATGGTCAGCAAAGGAGGCTGCTATCCATACACATCGGGATAGGCCTCATCTTCTTCCTGTGGAGAAGTTCACCGGGATCAGGAATTTCAGGAATGATTAACTGGCTTCGGATGTCCAAGGTGCCCATGAATGAGGATGATGTACCCTCCCTCATTCCCCTTCAAATACACTTTTGTTCCCCCATCAGGTCCATTTTTTTTTGCTTTCCTCCTCTCTCCCATGCCCTTATTCTACTCTCCTCGTGCTCACTAGGGCTCGTGCTGACTTGCTAAGCCTTTTACACGTTCCTCACTTGATAGGTGAACATCCCAGCAGTCCCCATGGGTTATTCCCAGGTGAGTCCACCAGCCTCCCACATCTTCACACCCGTGCTCTGAGTCATCAGGGCTGAAGCTGGTCTGATCTCAGAAGTCTGAGAGCCCTGAGGTTCAGGGTCTTTCTTCAAACTTCTCGGGTTCAAACCTATCTCAGATGGATTCTAAAGCCTCCTCTGGCCATCTTGGCTGTGGTGGTTCATTCCCTTCATTTACCCCTGAGATAGATCTATTTATATCTATATCATCTATATCTATCTATATCTATATCTATCTATATCTAATCGCTATCTGTCATCTTTCTTTCTTCTATCTATCTATCTATCTATCTATCTATCTATCTATCTATCTAATCTGTCTATTTAATCTCTCAAGGATCCACACATGCACCTTATCTCATAAAATATCTGCCATGAAATAGTCTTGGCTGACAGCAGACACCAGGTCCCTAAGATGACCTCAGTCATACCAGTGAAGGAGAACAAACTCATGGATGTCAAACACGGGGAACTTCCAAGCTAGATATTGACACAGGATTTCACCCCCAATGGCATTGCTGGAGCATTTCAAAGTGGTGCTACTACAACAAGTACATCAATGTGAAGAAAGGGAGCATCTCTGGGGTTTCTATTGTGTTGGTAGCTTATGTGTTTTTCAGCTACTGCCTTTCTTACAAGGAGCTCAAACATGCGTGACTATACAAGTACCACTGAAGAGGATGCACTCTGCTCTCCTGACCATGACTTCCTTGGCCCAACACCCCTCCATGAGGAACTTGACCACTGCTGAATTCTTTCATACCCTAATGAGAACACCCTAATGAAAGATGACTGGTACCTGTTGGCGGGGG